>NW_025227476.1:0-4651 GCF_018294505.1 Triticum aestivum | reverse complement strand
TGGAGACCGAGGATGCTGGGCCACTCGGTTGGGTCAGCGCGCCCCGCTTCTTTTTCTTCCTGGCAAACGCCCCCCGACCATTGCAGTTATTGTTGTTGTTGGGACCGGTCGGAGGGAATTGGGCTTGGCGACGAGGGGGGTCGTAGCGCTGCGCGGGGGAGGCCGGCGCGTGCTCGGAATAGGGAGGAGAGCGGGAGCGGTGGGACGGAGGGGAGCAATGGTCCCGATCCGGGCGCGACCCCGCCACTCCTCGGGAAAGCGGACAAGACCCCGAGAGGACCGCGAGTCAGCATCCTCGGCCGTGTTCGACCCTTTGCCATGGAGCAGGCCCTCCCGGAGCTCAGCCACCCTCCGGGAACCGTCCGGCGAGGCACGACGCGACTCATCAGGAGGCGGCACATCCCGGCCGCCCGCCCGACGCTTGGGGCGAGGGGCCCCGTCCCCGGCATCCCGGACCATGGCAGGCGCAACGGGGGGAGGGGAGGGGACGCAGGGGGGCGAAGGGGCTGGCCCAGGTGGCGGCGTAGAGGAACAGGGGGAGGGGAAGACGCAGGGCGGCGGCGTCGCGTGGAGAAGGGGAGGAGGGAGGGGCGACAGGCGAGTCGCAACCAACCCTAAAGAGGAGCAAGGCCGGTCGTCCGGGGGGACTTGGCCCATGGCCTGAGAGGAGGCGGGACGAGAATGCGCCGGCCCAGGCGCAGAAAGCCCCGGCAGTCCAACGAGACGGACTGGCCCAGATGGCCCAGCGCCCCCCTCCCCCGTCCCGTCCCGACCGGCCCACATGGCCCTGGATGGCCCAACCCCTCCACCAGGGAGGGGAGGGAAGGAGGTAGGGTTTCCCCCGACCGCTGCAGCGTCGCCGCTGCCGTCTCACCGGACGCCGCCGCCGCTGATGGTCGAAAGGGCCAAAACTTCGGCCCAGGGGCACAATCGCGGTATTCCCCACGCCCGCCGACCGCAGTGCCGCCGTAGGGGAGGGCAACACTGGCGGCGACCGGCGCCAGGAGAACGCCGTGCGGCCAAGGTCCGCCCTTCCGGACAGCCCTCAAGCGTGGGCTCGGGCCGCTCCGCCATGGCGGAGCGCAGCGCGGTGCGCGTCCAGCAACGGAGGGGAAGGTGGTGCACGGTAAGGACGAGGCCACACCGGCAAGGGAAGGGGGAAGGAGGCAGCGGCGACGCCGCGTCGATGAAGACTAGCTCCGAAGTGGCGATCTCAGCGAGACGGTCCCCAAACCGGCAGGGGGCGGCGGCCTGACGATGCCGCAACGGCGTCCGCCCGGTCCTCCTCCGCCGCCCAGTCCGCCCAGCAAGGCCGGCAGGGCGAGGCAGGGGCCTAGCCCAGAGCCCCAGCAGGCGACAACGGGAGGGGAGGAGCCGGTGCGCCCGGGACGGAGGGGTGGGGAGGGGGCGATGGACCAGCGGGGAGGACGGGGAGAGAACGACGGTGGGAGAGGGGAGCTCGGCGGCAGACGCGGCCGCCGCCGGAGGCGCCAGGAGAATCGCCATCGCCTAAGCTCCCTTCCAACTATGGCCACTTGCAGTGCAATGCTTCGCTGCCTTTGGCATCCTTCCTTCGGGAAGTGCTTCTCAAGCATGGGTTTGATCACCACTGGGTAGCTCGGGTGATGCAGCTGGCGACAAGTGGTCGCACGGCAGTGAATGTGAATGGGGAGATTGGACCCTACTTCCTGACTGGACAGGGAGTTCGACAAGGCGATCCGATTTCTCCATTTCTCTTCATCCTTGTGGTCGATGCCTTGGCCTCAATCCTTGACATGGCCAAACAGGCTGGACACATTAGGGGGATTTGCCCCCATCTTGTGGCCAATGGAGGTCTGACTCACCTCCAGTATGCCGACAACACCATTATGATGGTTGAAGGATCAGACGAGGATATTCAGAATCTCTAATTCCTCCTCCTTTGCTTTCAGGAGATGTCGGGCCTCACGATTAACTTCGTCAAAAGTGACGTAATGGTTCCGGGATATTCCCAGGCCGAAGCCCAGCGAATCGCCAACCACCTGAATTGTCGTCTGGGATCTTTCCCGACCACTTATTTAGGCATGCCCATTAGTGACACGCGTCTCCTGGAAAAGGACTTCCATCCAATAGTTGCCAAACTCCATCCAAGGATGGAGCCTTGGCAAGGGAGATGGCTGTCCAAGGCCGCGCGAGTGATTTTGATGAACTCCTCCCTCATTAGCCTCTTGATGTACCTCATGGGACTCTATAGTCTTCACGAATCCCTCCATAAGGAGGTCACCAAGCTCCTCTCCAGACTTTTTTGGGCAGGAGAGAATAATAAACAAAAGTACCACATGGTGAAGTGGTCTGAGATCTGTAAGCCCAAGGACCAAGGGGGCCTTGGAGTCATCTCCTCGAAGTGGATGAACATAGCCCTCCTCTCCAAATGGCTCTGGCGTATCCAGGCCGGTGAGGGAGGTTTGTGGTTGGAGATTATTCGCGCAAAATACTTGCGCGGGCAACCGTTGGCTTTCACTTCTCGTGCTAGAGGCTCCCAATTCTGGCAAACGGTGGTCCGGTTGATGCCGATCTTGCGTATTGGGACCTCCGTCCAAGTGGGGTCCGGCACAGGCACCATGTTCTGTCTAGATAAGTGGGCTGGGAATCGGCCCTTCGCGGAGTGCTTCCACGCCTTATTCTCGATTTGTGCCCACCCGCAGTTATCTGTGGCCACTGCTCTGACCGACTTGGGCGCCATTGCTTTCCGCCGTACCTTTGGGCCGACGTAACTCGAGCAATGGGACGAATTTCTCTCGTGCATCGCTCTACAACCCCCTTCTCTTGAGCCTGATGTGCTCTCATGGCACCTTGAACCTAGTGACCGGTTCTCAACTAGGTCCCTTTACCAGGCGATTGTTCCCTCGCCGGGACCAGTTGAGTTGACGGTTCTTTGGGAAATCAAACTCCCACTGAAGATCCATATTTTTCTTTGGCAATGGGTTCGTGGTCGCTTACCTTCGGGTACGGAGATCCAGAAGCGTAACGGACCTGGGGATGGTTTGTGCGCCATTTATTTGGTCCCAGAAGACTGCAACCACATCTTTTTTTGATGTCCGGCGGCTCAATTCTTGTGGAGTTGTTTCAGGGAGGTGGTCGGTGGCAACTAGTGCCACGACAACCTCCTGGACCTCTTTGCGGAGGTCCTTAGTTTACCCGGTCCCAGGCGTCCACCCATCTGGGTGGCATTGGGCACCCTAGCCTAGACGTTATGGTGTTGCCACAATAAACTTGTCATCGAACGTGTGATCCCATGTCGTGTGACTGATGCAATCTACAAAATGTGTGGCTTCTTACAGCTTTGGAGACCGCTTAGCAAGCGGCAGGACTGAGACGTCATCAACAACTTCATTTCCGGTCTCCATTCCTCGGCCTCGGCTTTTGCTCCACCACTACCTCCGCCGCCGCCTCTACCTGAGCCGGATTAGCCTTCTTCGTTTTTAGCTTTATTTGGGGCTTCTCTCACTGTGCCCCCAGCATGACTTTATGACTTGATGGCACTATGTATTAACTTTTTGGATGCTTGGTCCGTTGCTTTATAACATAAAGCGGGGGGAAACCCTTTTTTGTAAATAAGAGAAGACAATCCTTTTCTTATGAGTTCTCTCTTTCCACCTCATCATTTATCCTACGTGGCACTCTTAAGATAGCACCATTGTATATGCCCTTAGAGCAAGTACAATAAAATGCCGTAGGCAGGCTGTAAGACTTTAAATATTATATTTTTGCTTAGCTAGAGGATATAGAAGAGAAGCGAGTTGTAGATTTACAGCCCACTGTAACGCGGACTTCAAGAAACTCCATGAGAGGGTAAGAGCAAATACAGTAGTGGGCTTATAGCCCGCTTACATGGCACTTTTGCCTGTGTGGAGAAGAGAGGTGTGAAAAAGTAAGGTGAGTCGACTCTCATGCAATAGCCTAGCTATATACACATTCCTAGGCAAATACAATAAAATGTGATGAAAAAGATAGAGATAAGATGAAAAAAAGCACTAATGTAATAGCCAACCTTATAACCTACATTGTTGTATGACTGCCTATAGATGGTGGCCATAGATGACATGGCAGTTTCATATAGCCATTAGCTGCCTATATTATTAACCGTGCTATAAGGTGGGTCACTGGTAATAAAGTAGCATTTCCTTGTAGCTAACTATTATACATGTTGGCTATTACATTGCCTATAGATGACATGACAATATGTTATAGCTAGTGGTTAGCTATCTTATTAACCACGCTCCTACAGAATCAGTCTGGCCATAGTGGAAGTAAAAGCATGGTTAATAGTATAACCAACAATCAGCTATATGAAGTTGCCACTTATAACCAATCTAGTAGCTCACTCTACACTAGTTAGTCATACTAGTATGCTATATCATTAATATGTAACCCACCTCTTTCTCTCGCAAAGGGTGTCAGAGTTTGTGCTATAACTAGCTATAAGTTTGTAGTCCGCTTCTCTTCTCTTTTGTCTACTCTCTCCTCCAACTAAATCTGATGTGGCATCCCTTAGGGCAACTCTAACGCGCCGACGCAAATGGACACGGTTCTTTTCTGCTTTTTATCCATTCTTTAGGGTTGATATTTTGAAAGACTTGGTTACTTATTGATATGCTTGAATATTATAGTT
>NW_025227475.1:0-12579 GCF_018294505.1 Triticum aestivum | reverse complement strand
ATATATATATATATATATATATATATATATATATATATATATATATATCCAATTGGGTGTTCGTTAGCATGAATTATTATTGTTGACAACACGTAAAGGTGAACACGTTGGGAGGCAACATTATAAACCCCTATCTTTCTCAGTGTCCTATTAAAACCCAATAACCATAAGTATTGCATGAGTGTTAGCAATTGTAGAAGACTATATGATAGTTGAGTATGTGGACTTGCTGAAAACCTCTATTCTTGACTCTTTCTGATGTTATGATAAATTGCAATTGCTTCAATGATTAAGATTATAGTTTGTTAGTTTCCAATGAAGTTTATGTTCCATACTTGACATTGTGAATCGATTGTTACTTGAGCATAAGAAATCATATGACAAAATCTATATATGCCGTTGTTATAAGAATGATCATGATGCCCTCATGTCCGTATTTTATTTTTATCGACACCTCTATCTCTAAACATGTGGACATATTTTTCGATTTCGGCTTCCACTTGAGGACAAGCGAGGTCTAAGCTTGGGGGAGTTGATACATCCATTTTGCATCATGTTTTTATATCAATATTTATTGCATTATGGGCTGTTATTTCACGTTATGTCACAATTCTTATGGCTATTCTCTCTTATTTTACAAGGTTTACCATGAAGAGGGGGAATGCCGCCAGCGGGGATTCTGATTGGAAAAGGAGCAAATGTTGGAAACCTATTCTGCATAGCTCCAAAAGTCCCGCAACTCCATGAAAGTCATTTTTGGATTTAATAAGAATTATTGGGCAAAGAAAGTACCTGAGGGGGCCCACACCCTGGCCAGGAGGGTGCCCCCCTACAGGGCGCGCCCCTGTCTCCTGGGCCCCCTGGTGGCCCCCTGGTGCCCATCTTCTACTATATGAGGTGTTTTATCCTGGAAAAAATGAGAGGCAAGATCACGAGACGAAACTCCACCGCCACGAGGAGTAACCTTGGAGAAACCAATCTAGGGCTCCGACAGAGCTGTTCTACCGGGGAAACTTCCCTACAGGAGGGGGAAATCATCACCATCATCATCACAAATGATCCTCTCATCGGGAGGGGGTCAATCTCCATCAACATCTTCACCAGCACAAGCTCCTCTCCAAACCCTAGTTCATCTCTTGTATCCAATCTTGTATCAAAACCACAAATTGGTACCTGTGGGTTGCTAGTAGTGTTGATTACTCCTTGTAGTTGATGCTAATTGGTTTACTTGGTGGAAGATTATATGTTCAGATCCTTTATGCATATTATTACCCCTCTGATTATGAACATGAATATGCTTTGTGAGTAGTTACGTTCGTTCCTGAGGACATGGGTGAAGTCTTGCTGTTAGTAGTCATGTGAATTTGATACTCGTTTGATATTTTGATGAGATGTATGTTGTTTCTCCTCTAGTGGTGTTATGTGAACGTCGACTACATGACACTTCACCATTATTTGGGCCTAGAGGAAGGCATTGGGATGTAATAAGTAGATGATGGGTTGCTAGAGTGACAGAAGCTTAAACCCTAGTTTATGCATTGCTTCGTAAGGGTCTGATTTGGATCCATATGTTTCATGCCGTGGTTAGGTTTACCTTAATACTTCTTTTGTAGTTGCGGATGCTTGCAATAGGGGTTAATCATAAGTGGGATGTGTCGTGGAATTGTCACGGCAGATGTCCTTAGTGTCAGGACTTAGTCGCGAGGCCAACGCATCTATGTGGTAGCTTGAGAGGGGTTGAGCGGAATCGAGAGACGCAACACAAGACAGTGATTTTAGACAGCTTCGGGCCCCGGGAAACATCATCCAGTAAAAACCCTACATGCTGTTTGAGGCTAGGTCTCATTATCATCACGAGGGAGTCGCCGTAAACCGGCTCTCCTCTTTGTGTCTAGCCCTAAGATTCTTTCTTCTTGCTTGTCGCTTCTCCCTCTTTGGGGAGCCTTGCCCCTCCTTATATATGTTGAAGGGGCGGGTTACATGTGGAGTCCTATTAGGATTAGGACTAGTCTATCTCTAATACAAACCGGATACAAGTCCAGGTCTTAACTCCTTGTAAGACAAATATTCCTTATGCCTTTCCTCTTAAACCGGCCCACCATAGTATGAACCCACCTTCATGAACCGCCTGTTGGGCCACCAGGTCTTGTCGCTCCTCGCACCCGCCTGCCGGATTACCAACGAGTCATGAACCGCCAGGTCCAAACAGGTCGCCGGTGAACCGCCAAGTGTCAGCGGGGTCTCAAATAAACCGCCAAGTCCGGCCGGGTTAACTTCCGGCCGGTTTACACCGTGGGGTATATCCCCGACATTAGCTCCCAAGTTTAGCTTGGATTTATCCATGGTAAACTTATGCTGCAAAATAAACACCAGAACAAATTTGGCAGGTTGTGCTCCGGGTTAAGAATTCTTGTAGACCGGCACCTGATCGTCCTTAAGACCTTTGTCATTTCCTCCTTCTAGAAAATCTGGGTCAATAACCAGCTTCATACTCAAATTGCTGATGTTGGCTTCTTATAGAAAAAATATTGTGAAGAATAATCCACTTGAGTCGGCTTCCAAAGCGCCGGTTTATGAAATTTTGGTCTTGAAATACTCATCTGAAATTCGGCCTGTTTGAAGATGTAGAACTTGCCGGTTTATTATTACCAAAACTGTCGAGTTATAAAAACTGATAACTCCGGGTCATGATTGTTGCCAACGCCGGGTTGCAGCCATAGGGTCGTAATGATTGGTGACGCCGGGTCAATCCGGTTTGCTCAAAATAGAGAATTTGAAAATAGTTCTTTGATAATAATATAATACCTGTAGCCCCCAAGTCTTGAGCAGAACAAAGTGATGGCTTAAAACTTGCTTCAATATCAATACTGCCACTTTTGAAGAAATCCATGTTGTTCATCCCAATCACTAGTAAAAACTGAACACTCCATATTATATAGCCCCCAAGTGCCGGGTCATTTATGCTATAATGAGCAGGGACTTTGTAAATATAATCATGTAGATTTGAGCAATGATGTGTAGCCCCCAAGGACCGTCTCAATAAGATAATATTGAACTGGGACTTGATATATACTTCAATGAAAATAACATCATATGATGTAACCCCCATCATGGGCTTGAATCCACATCCATAAGGGTAAGAGCCTTGTGCTTTACCAACTGAGCAGTGGATCCTTCAACATAATGGATTTAACTTGTGTACCTTGAGTGGTTGACAGGAGCAATTGGTAGCCCCCAAGGGCCGGCTCACTATGATATGATGAGTCGGGTCTTCAATAAGATGAGCAAAAAATGACTTTGCATTAGCCCCCAAGTGTCATGGTGCATGCTTGCAGCGACATGAGACTTGCATATTTGATGTAATCTCAACTTAAATAATGTAGCCCCCAAGTGCCGGGTTGTAAGCCTGCAGCAACTCGGGACTATTCCTTCAATTGTAGAATAAATTATATCCATTGATAATATGATAGCCATTGTGCTAAAGCGACTTTGAAAACCTTAATCATAATACTGGTTATTGATAACCATAATGGAAATCCAGCCATGTTGGCTATTCAAGATAATATAATCCGGTATGAAAAATTCATCCAATATCATAATGCAAATTCAGCCAAGTTTGGCTATTTGAATAATATAACCCAATCATTTATAAGCGCATGATTCCAATGGCGCAATCCAAATATATACTAGCGACGTATAGTCCAAAGCCAGGCCGGTTTAATAAACGTCAGTGATTTATAATCATGCTTTATTCAACCTGTTTCTGTATACAACAAGTTTAAAGTGTCCTGGCGGTTTACGCCAGACGGGTCAAGAATAATCAAATTTGAAATATATCATACCTGTGATATTGAATCACATTGCTGGTTTTACCAACTTTTTGTAGTAAGAGTGATAACCCCAATCTTGAGTAATGATAACTCCTTTCATACTGTGCCGGTTGATGCTAAACCGTACCGGGTTGTGATAAACACCGGTTTAACCATATATAATACTGGCGACTCGTAGTCAAACCAGACCGGGCGGATAGTCTCCGGATTATGATTTGATCATGTGCTGACAATTTGTAATTGAAAGTCAAGCCGGGTTAATGAACACCGGTTTACCCCATAATAAGATGGTAACATCAAACCGGGCAGATAGTCTCCGGATTAGGATTTGACCGTGTTCCGCCAATTTGTAATTGACAGTTTGAACCGGATTAACAATGTCGGTTTAAAAACGCAACAGAAGTAAAAGTTCTTTAGCAAAAAGGAACATAATTCAAGCAAAGGCAAAATAAAACCATTGCAAATGAGGCTTTACTGAGCCGATCAGATGGTGTTACCATGGTCGGACACGACCAAGCTCCCAATAAGGTGTAGCCATGGTTCAAGTCAGCCAGGTCCCCAACTGAAACCGTGGCATTATGCCGATCAAGTGGCGTGGCAATGGTTCGGGTTCGACCAAGCCCCCAAGTGACTCTATGGCCTTAGGCCGATCAAGAGGCGTGACTATGGTTCAGACGTGACCACAAGTCCCCAAGTGATGCATTGGCATTACACCGATCAAGAGGGGTGACGATGGTTTGGGTTCGACCAAAGCCCCCAAGTGATTCTGTGGCCTTAGGCCGACCAAGAGGCGTGACTGGTTCAGACTTGACCATGTCCCCAAATGATCTGGTGGCTTTCGCCTATCAAAAGGTGTTTCATTGGTTCGGACACGACCAAGCCCCCAAGTGATATGATATAAAGCTTTTGAAAAGCTAACTCGAGGGGTAAACCGGAGGCCGCTTTAAGACAGAACCTCTGTGTAACCATGCATGATGTAAGAAGAACAGAGACCCCGCTTTATGAAGCAGAAGCCCCCATGTGATCAATAATATGTCAGGCCAATAAGGCAGGATACCCATGTTTAAACCGCGCACCATGGCAGCAGGTCCTCTTTGGCAATTTTTAACTTTTTGCAAGAGATAAATTTTTCTTGAACCGGGATCTTGAGCCGGATATTGAGAGCTTCAAAGCTTTGTGGGAGACATCTTCCCCTTGAGCCGGATATTAAATTGGAATCCTTCTTTTTAAGCCGGAAATTTTCTAACGGCTTTTAAATTTGCACCAATATGGCGGTTTAGGGTCCTGCATTAGATAACTTTGCAAGCCAAAGTAATTTCTCTTTCGAAGAAAATAATATGTAATATAAAATATATTGAATGGATTTCACCTGATATGTTAGGCCAGAAAATATCCATCATAGAATTGACGATCACCATGGTGAAATTAAAATCAACCATGGACAAGTCGGTCGCGGGATCAAACAGATAAGTCGATCGCGGCGTTGTAAGCCGGTGCGGACGGGCGGGTCGGTCGCGGCATTGTAAGCCGGATCACGGCAGTCTGCGCGATTGTCCCTCACACAGTCACGCACAACATCACGCACGAACGCATGTGCTTCTAGTGCGTTGACGTGCATCCCTGATCATCCTGTATAAAATAGTACATGCCAGGAAAAAGAAAATATTTTCGAAAAGATTTAACATGTACAGACATAAAAGATCAGTGTTGAGAACACCTGGTTTTTCATCGGACGTAGCGATCGAAGCAAAATTCATCAGGTTTAATGGACCTTCATATCCACCTATGCATCCATCAAACTTTGGGGAACGTGCCCAAATAGTAGTTTTTTTAATGCCAATATATCATTGCCTTGGCCGAGGCTAATCATGTTAGCTTTGGCTGATTCCTGCATGCACCGTTGGAGCTGTTTGTTCCTGCACTTTTGAGACAGTAGCATACGGCCCATCTGTTGGTCGAGCAGTCGTAAGGATACTAGGATAGACGGATTCGAGCAGTTCAGCAGACAGGCATATGCAAACAGTGAGTACTGATGCAGTAAGAACAACTGCTAACAGATTGTGGATTGCTTATTTCTTCCACTGACTTTGACTTTGATCTGCTGCAAATTTACTAGCGTGGTACTTGCCCGCTGGACTCCCATTCCATTATTGTAGGCAGATTTGAACCATGATGTATGCATGCACTGACCAGGGTACCTCCCTCGCCGTACCCTTCATTAGCATACTAACCTCCAGGCCTTGTACACCTTGAAACCATCGACACTGCGGTAACTGAAGCCAACAACTATCACAACCCACAAGTGCTTGGATGTCAGCCTTCATTGGCGACTTGCAGGAGAGGTGAGGTGAGGCTGTCGAGGGATAGTGGCTCTGAGGCCAGACTAAGCGGGAGCGAGGGGCGGGTGGCCGGTTCAGCTTGCTGGCTGGTGTAGGGGCGGGTCAGCATGGCGACTCAACATAGTGGTTGAGGGGCGTTGGCGGCTCGGACTCGGGCGAAGGCAGGTCACCTGCAGCCTGCAAGGCGGCTCAGCGGAGACCACCGGCTCATCAGTTCGGTGGCGGCATTGACGGAGACCGGCGGCTCAAAGTGTGGCCGCTCCGGCGAGGGCGGCGCAAGGCGGCAGCAAGGCCGGCTTAAGACGCTGAGCAACAGCAGCACGAGGTGAGGTCGTGCAAAGCCGGCTGTCCCAGAAGTGGAACGGCGGTGACTTGATGAAACCGCAACAACGGAGACGGATGACCCAGCGGCCACGACCCGGGATCGCGGCAACACACAACATAAGCCGGCCACGGATTTAATGGTGGACAGCGAGTCAAGGCCACAGCAGAAAACAACCCCCGTCTACCAAGAAGAATTGGGGAAGGTCACGGTAGTGATTTGAAGTAGGCCGACCTCAGCAGCAACTTGGTACTCCGGCGAGGGCGGTTCGGAGGCCGCGACGGTCGTGGCAGCTCACAGGCGCAGGGCAGCTCTCCAGTGGCGGCGACTCAGCAGAGGAGCGAGGCGTCGGGCGGTTCAAGGCGTGGCGGCCCACCGCACGGGTAATACGACGGCGGAGGAGTGAAGCGCCGGGTTGGAAACGGAGGCGGGTTGAGGCCGCGGTGGCTCTGTATGCCTGCAGCAATGTGTCTCGGGGAGGAGTAAAGCCAAGGCAAGTCAGCGCGAGGTGGGCTGAATTGGGCGCGGCGCGGTGAACATAAGCCGAAGGTAGAGCGAGGCGGCTTGTATGCCGAGGGAGGCGGTTTGACAGCAGTGATTTAGGTCAGAGCACAACCATGGCGGCATCTCGACCGAGGCGGCCCAAGCGAACCATGGCCGTGCGAGCCGGCGGCATGGTCAAAGCTGGTTATCTACGTCCGAATCCTCTCCAGAGTCATGTTGACTTTTCTGTCCACGCTGCTGATTGGATTTCGCAGCTCGTGTCTCCTTGTACAGCTCAAGGCTGCAGGTAAAGGAATCCGATTCCGTGCTGAGTCTTTCTCCGGCTCGTGGCCCGATGAACATAAACCTGCTCATGGTCTTGTATCAAAGGCCAGCTGGGTTAACTGATCCTGAACTTTGCACGCGTTATGTGTATCCTTCGTTTGATCTGGATATAGACAATGGAACCGTCAAAAAATAAGTCGCCGCCGACTCAGAAAAACTGCTCGGATGAATCGGCGGCAGGCGGGCCGCAACCCTAATTTCTCTTTCAAGGATCGTAACTCTTGAGGCTGATGCCAATCTTTCCAAACGACTCATGTCGATTTGGTGACTTGCCGCAGCAAACATCTCGCAACCTCAAGTTTCTTGAACCTTAAATCTCACAAACTATGAATCAGAACCGATGAACTCGAAGCTGATGTAGATCCCCTCCAACCGGCTCCTCCTCATCTGGAAATTTATGAACTCCTCGATCCCTGGGAGAAATCCCTCCAAGAACTCAACACCACCGTGTGCAGGCCCCACGGTGGGCGCCAACTGTCGTGGAATTGTCACGGCAGATGTCCTTAGTGTCAGGACTTGGTCGCGAGGCCAACGCATCTATGTGGTAGCTTGAGAGGGGTTGAGCGGAATCGAGAGATGCAACACAAGACAGAGATTTTAGACAGCTTCGGGCCCCGGGAAACATCATCCGGTAAAAACGCTACATGCTGTTTGAGGCTAGGTCTCATTATCATCACGAGGGAGTCGCCGTAAACCGGCTCTCCCCTTTGTGTCTAGCCCTAAGATTGTTTCTTCTTGCTTGTCGCTTCTCCCTCTTTGGGGAGCCCTGCCCCTCCTTATATATGTTGAAGGGGCGGGTTACATGTGGAGTCCTATTATGATTAGGACTAGTCTATCTCTAATACAAACCGGATACAAGTCCAGGTCTTAACTCCTTGTAAGACAAATATTCCTTATGCCTTTCCTCTTAAACCGGCCCACCATAGTATGAACCGACCTTCATGAACCGCCTGTTGGGCCACCAGGTCTTGTCGCTCCTCGCACCCGCCTGCCGGATTACCAATGAGTCGTGAACCGCCAGGTCCAAACGGGTCGCCGGTGAACCGCCAAGTGTCAGCGGGGTCTCAAATAAACCGCCAAGTCCGGCCGGGTTAACTTCCGGCCGGTTTACACCGCGGGGTATATCCCCGACAGGATGCTTGTCCAAGTAAGGGTAGTACCCAAGCACCGGTCCACCCACATATCAAATTATCAAACTGCCGAACGTGAATCATATGAGCGTGATGAAACTAGTTTGACGATAATTCCCATGTGTCCTCAGGAGCGCTTTTCTCATTATAAGAAGTTGTCCAGGCTTGTCCTTTGCTACAAAAAGGATTGGGACACCTTGCTGCACCTTATTTACTTTCATTGCTTGTTACTCGTTACAAATTATCTTATCACAAAACTATCTATTATCTACAATTTCAGTGCTTGCAGAGAAAACCTTACCGAAAACCGCTTGTCATTTCCTTCTACTCCTTGTTGGGTTCGACACTCTTACTTATTGAAAGGACTACGATAGATCTCCTATACTTGTGGGTCATCAAGAATCTTTTCAAGCTCTGACATAGACCCTTCCGGAAAATAAGATGAATTACAATTGTTTGAAGACTGAGAATGAAGTTTGTTAGTTTTCAAGAAAGTTTATGGTCTATGCTTTAACATGTGAATAGCTTGTTACTTCATCGTGAGAAGTTTTATGAGATGAACTACTGTTATGACATATAAACATGCTAGAAAAGGTGATTGAAATTATCATTGATCAAATTTATACACCTGCTAGCATTCACACTTCATAAATTCTTTCTTTTATCATTTACCTACTCGAGGACGAGCAGGAATTAAGCTTGGGGATGCTGATATGTCTCCAATGTATCTATAATTTATGAAGCATTCATGCTATTATATTATCTGTTTTTGATGATTATGGGCTTTACTAAATACTTTTATATTATTTTTGGGAGTAACCTATTAACCGGAGGCCCAGCCCATATTGATGTTTTCTTGCCTATTTCAGTGTTTCGAAGACAAGGAATATCAAACGAAGTCCAAACAGAATGAAACCTTCGGAAAAGTTAATTTTCGAAAAGAAGATCTCCCGGGAACTTGGAGTGCAAGCCAAGGAAGCGTCGAGGAGGCCACGAGATAGGAGGGCGCCCCCCCCCTATAGGGTGCGCCCCCTGTCTCCTGGGCCCCTCGAGCACCCCCGACCGACTTCTTTCACCTATATAACCCCATATACCCTAAAAACATCGAGAACGAAGATAGATCGGGAGTTCGGTCGACGCAAGCCTCTATAGCCACCAAAAGTCAATTGGGACCCTGTTCCGGCACCCTGCCGGAGGGGGGATCCCTCACCGGTGGCCATCTTCATCATCCCGGCGCTCTCCATGACGAGGAGGGAGTAGTTCACCCTCGAGGCTGAGGGTATGTACCAGTAGCTCTGTGTTTGATCTCTCTCTCTCTCGTGTTCTCTCTATGGCAAGATCTTGATGTATCGCGAGCTTTGCTATTTTAGTTGGATCTTATGATGTTTCCCCCCCTCTACTCTCTTGTAATGGATTGAGTTTTCCCTTTAAAGTTATCTTATCGGATTGAGTCTTTAAAGATTTGAGAACACTTGATGTATGTCTTGCCGTGCTTATCTGTGGTGACAATGGGATATTCACGTGATGCACTTGATGTATGTTTTGGTGATGAACTTGCGGGTTCAGTGACCTTGTGAACTTATGCATAGGGGTTGGCACACGTTTTCGTCTTGACTCTCCTGTAGAAACTTTGGGGCACTCTTTGAAGTGCTTTGTGTTGGTTGAATAGATGAATCTGAGACTGTGTGATGCATATCGTATAATCATGCCCATGGATACTTGAGGTGACAATGGAGTATCTAGGTGACATTTTGGTTGATTTGTGTCTTAAGGTGTTATTCTAGTATGAACTCTATGATAGATTGATCGGAAAGAATAGCTTCATGTTATTTTACTACGGACTCTTGAATAGATAGATCAAAAAGGATAACTTTGAGGTGGTTTCGTACCCTACCATAATCTCTTCGTTTGTTCTCCGTTATTAGTGGCTTTGGAGTGACTCTTTGTTGCATGTTGAGGGATAGTTATGTGATCCAATTATGTTATTATTGTTGAGAGAACTTGCACTAGTGAAATTATGAACCTTAGGCCTTGTTTCCTACCATTGCAATACCATTTACGCTCACTTTTATCGCTTGCTACCTTGCTGTTTTTATAATTTCAGATTACAAATACCTTTATCTACTATTCATATTGCACTTGTATCACCATCTCTTCGCCGAACTAGTGCACCTATACAATTTACCATTGTATTAGGTGTGTTGGGGACACAAGAGACTATTTGTTATTTGGTTGCAGGGTCCTTTGAGAGAGACCATCTTCATCCTACGCCTCCCACGGATTGATAAACCTTAGGTTATCCACTTAAGGGAAATTTGCATGTGACCCAAGGAACCTATGGTTTGGTTTAAGCGTGGATGGCATTAATCCTTTCGGGAAGCTGAGCAGCAATCACAGCACCTGGCCCGTGACTCTATGTAGGTATAAGCTTCCTCCTTGGATGTGCATGAAGCGGAAGTTCATTATGATGCCAGTTCTCATCCAAGGCCCTAAGCAACCCGGCAACGACATTGATGTGTACCTAAGGCCATTAGTTGAAGAACTTTTACAGTTGTGGAATGGAAAATGGTGTACGTGTGTGGGATGAGCACAGACAGGAGGAATTTGACCTGCACGCATTGTTGTTTGTAACCATCAACGATTGGCCCGCTCTCAGTAACCTTTCAGGACAGACAAACAAGGGATACCACGCATGCACGCACTGTTTAGCTGACACCAAAAGTATATACCTGGACAAATGCAGGAAGAATGTGTACCTGGGTCATCGTCGATTTCTTCCGACCAACCATCAATGTCGAAAGAAAGGCAAGCATTTCAAAGGCAAGGCAGATCACCGGAAGAAGCCCGCCATGCATACCAGTGATCACGTACTTGCTATAGTCAATGATTAAAAAGTAATCTTCAGAAAGGGTCCCGGCAGACTATCTGTTCCGAGTGACGTTCGGGACACGCACCCATATGGAAGAAGAAATCTATATTTTGGTACCTACCATACTGGAAAGACCTAGAGGTCCGCTCTTTGATCAACGTGATGCACGTGACGAGGAACCTTTGTGTGAACCTGCTAGGCTTCCTGGGTGTGTATGGGAAGACAAAAGATACAACTGAGTCATGGGAGGACCCGCAACGTTTGCACGAAAAAGACGGCATGCCTCCAAAGCAGTATGAAGGTCCCGCCAGCTATGCTCTTACCAAAGAAGAGAAGGAAATCTTCTTTGAATGCCTGCTTAGTATGAAGGTCCCGACTGGCTTCTTGTCGAATATAAAGGGAATAATAAATATACTAGAGAAAAAGTTCCAGAAACTAAAGTCTCATGACTGCCACGTGATTATGATGCAACTGCTTCCAGTTGCATTGAGGGGGCTTCTACCGGAAAACGTCTGATTAGCCATTGTGAAGCTATGTGCATTCCTCAATGCAATCTCTCAGAAGGTGATCGATCCATAAATCATACCAAGGCTAAGGAGTGATGTGGTGCAATGTCTTGTCAGTTTTGAGCTGGTGTTCCCACCATCCTTCTTCAATATCATGACGCACGTCCTAGTTCAACTAGTTGACGAGCTTGTCATTCTGGGCCCCGTATTTCTACACAATATGTACCCCTTTGAGAGGTTCATGGGAGTCCTAAAGAAATATGTCCGTAACCGCGCTAGGCCAGAAGAAAGCATCACCATGGGCCATCAAACAGAGAATGTCATTGGGTTTTGTGTTGACTTCATTCATGGCCTTAAGAAGATAGGTCTCCCTAAATCACGGTATGAGGGGAGACTGACGGGAAAAGGCACGCTTGGAGGGGACTCAATAATATGCAGGGACGGATATTCTTGGTCTCAAGCACACTACACAGTACTACTGAACTCTACCTTGGTGACCCCGTATGTCGATGAACACAAGAACAGTCTGCGCTCCAAACACCCGGAGCAGTGCGACGACTGGATTACAAGTGAACACATCAGGACTTTCAGCAGTTGGTTGGAAACACGTCTCAAAGGTGAGAACACTGTTTGTGCTGAGCTGTACTCATTGTCCAGGGGACCATCTTTGACTATATTGACTTACAACGGATACGAGATAAATGGGAATACATTTTACACGATCGCCCAAGATCAAAAGAGCACCAACCAAAACA
>NW_025227474.1:0-6095 GCF_018294505.1 Triticum aestivum | reverse complement strand
TGCTTTTAGTTTTAGGAAAATTATAAACTTTATGTTAGTGCCATTAGTTTTCAAATTTGAAAACATTTCTTTTTGTTTTTTTGTTTTCTTTCTTGCTTTATTTATTTTATTTTGTTTCTACTTACAACAAAATACTTATTGTTGCTATTTCTAATTATTACGAGGGCCGAACCATAAGACATTAAAGCATTTCAAATGAACTCTGAAAAAGTTGAAAGTTGGCATGGTATCATAAATTCACCCACATAGCATGTGCATGTACAAAACGGACAATGGTATCATACTCGTCTGTTACAAAGTTGGCATGGTATCATCATAATAGTTGTGGGAGAAAGTCTTCACTTTTTCTTCGCTTGTGTCATTTGCTTATTGCACCGTAAACATGGATAATCTTCATCGTTTATCAGGATGCTACGGTCAGCCTTGACTTTGAAGGGAGGAATTTCATGAAACTTTTCATAATCTTCAGACATGTCTGTCTTGCCCTTCACTCCCACGATGTCCCTTTTTCCTGAAAGAACTATGTGGCGCTTTGGCTCATCGTATGATGTATTCGCTTCCTTATCTTTTCTCTTTCTCGGTTTGGTAGACATGTCCTTCACATAGATAACCTGTGCCACTTCATTGGCTAGGACGAACGGTTCGTCAGTGTACCCAAGATTTTTCAGATCCACTATTGTCATTCCGTACTGTGGGTCTACCTGTACCCCGCTGAGGGAGTCCCGGACTAGGGGGTGTCCGGATAGCGGAACTATCATCATCGGCCGGACTCCAAGACTATGAAGATACAAGATTGAAGACTTCGTCCCGTGTCCGGATGGGACTTTCCTTCGCGTGGAAGGCAAGCTTGGCGATACGGATATGTAGATCTCCTACCATTGTAACCGACTTTGTGTAACCCTAGCCCTCTCCGATGCCTATATAAACCGGATGGTTGTAGTCCATAGGACGAACAACAATCATACCATAGGCTAGCTTCTAGGGTTTAGCCTCCTTGATCTCGTGGTAGATCCACTCTTGTAACACACATCATCAATATTAATCAAGCAGGACATAGGGTTTTACCTCCATCAAGAGGGCCCGAACCTGGGTAAAACATCGTGTCCCTTGTCTCCTGTTACCATCCACCTAGACGCACAGTTCGGGACCCCCTACCCGAGATCTGCCGGTTTTGACACCGACATTGGTGCTTTCAATGAGAGTTCCTCTGTGTCGTCACCGATAGGCTCGATGGCTTCTTCGACCATCATCAACGACGTGGTCCAGGGTGAGACCTTTCTCCCCGGACAGATCTTCGTATTCGGCGGCTTTGCACTGCGGGCCAATTCGCTTGGCCGTCTGGAGCAGATCGAAAGCTACGCCCCTGGCCATCAGGTCAGATTTGGAAGTTTGAACTTCACGGCTGACATCTGCGGGGACTTGATCCTCGATGGATTCAAGCCACAGCCGAGCGTGCCGCACTGTCACGGCGAGCATGATTTAGCTCTGCAGCCAGATAGTACCCTGGAGGCCGCACTCGAAACCACTCCGATCTTCAATTCGGAGCCGTCCGCGCAGATCAAGGATGGATGGCTAGACACCGCCTCGGGGGCTGCAACCTCTACGGCGATAGAGCCGAACACTGACCTTGTCCCTCATAAAGCTCGTGACTCCGAGGTGCCGGACTCCTCCCGGACTCCGAACCTCCCGCGCCCCCTTCGATCGAATCCGATTGGGCGCCGATCATGGAGTTCACTGCAGCGGACATCTTTCAACACTCACCTTTCGGCGACATCTTGAGTTCGCTAAAGTACCTCTTGTTATCAGGAGAGCCCCGGCCGGACTGCGGTCAGGACGGTTGGGATGCGGACAACGAAGAAATTCAAAGCCCACCCACCACCCACTTGGTAGCCGCTGTCGACGATCTAACCGACATGCTAGACTACGACTCCGAAGACATCGACGGTATGGACGACGATGCCGGAGACGACCAAGAACCAGCGCCTACTGGGCACTGGACAGCCACCTCATCATATGACATATACATGGTGGATATCCCAAAAGATGGGAATTGCGAAGGAACAGAGGAGGATGACCCCTCCAAGAAGCAGCCCAAGTGTCAGCGTCAGCGGCGCCGCTCTAAATCCCGCCACAGCAAGAATGAAGACTCTGGCATCGGAGATAATAATATACCGGACAGTGCCGAAGACAACCCACTCCAGCAAGATCAAGCGCAGGAGGACGAAGACGCCAGCCCTCATGAGAGAGCGGCAGAAGAAGAGGTAGAGGATTATATGCCTCCCTCCGGAGACGAAGCAAGCCTCGACGATGACGAATTCGTCATGCCTGAGGATCCCGTCGAACAAGAGCGTTTTAAATGCAGGCTTATGGCCACAGCGAACAACCTCAAGAAAAAGCAGCAACAGCTTAGAGCTGATCAAGATCTGCTAGCCGACAGATGGACTGAAGTCCTCACAGACGAAGAGCATGAGCTCGAACGCCCCTCCAAAAGCTACCCTAAACGCAAGCTGCTCCCCCGATTAGAGGAGGAGGCGTATGAACCCGCATCACCAGGAGACAATACGGCTGACCGACCACCCCGTGGTCGCGACAGAGAGGCCTCTAGGCCCTTCACTAGACCCGTACCCCGGCATCGCTCGAAAAGCACAAGGCCACAGGGGAACGCTCCGGACTTGTGAGATATATTGGAGGATAAGGCAAGACAATCAAGATCGATCTATGGATCGCGTGGGTGCCCCACGGTACGTGACGACAACCGTCGCGCCGGACACAGTAAGTCCGGCCGGGCCGAACAAAACAGACAAAGCTCTTTTGAGCTCCGTCGTGATATCGCCCAATACAGAGGCGCCGCACACCCACTATGCTTCACAGATGAAGTAATGGATCATCAAATCCCCGAAGGGTTTAAACCCGTGAATATCGAATCTTACGATGGCACAACAGATCCTGCGGTTTGGATCGAAGACTATCTCCTTCACATCCACATGGCCCGCGGCGACGATCTTCACGCCATCAAATATCTCCCCCTCAAGCTTAAAGGACCAGCCCGGCATTGGCTTAATAGCTTGCCAGCAGAGTCAATTGGGAGTTGGGAAGACCTGGAAGCCGCATTCCTCGATAACTTCCAAGGCACTTATGTGCGACCACCATACGCTGATGACCTAAGCCACATAATCCAGCATCCAGACGAATCGGCCAGACAATTCTGGACACGGTTCTTAACCAAGAAAAACCAAATCGTCGACTGTCCGGATGCGGAGGCCCTCGCGGCCTTCAAGCATAACATCCGTGATGAGTGGCTTGCCCGGCAACTGGGACAGGAAAAGCCGAAATCCATGGCAGCCCTCACATCACTCATGACCCGCTTCTGCACGGGTGAGGATAGCTGGCTAGCACGCAGCAACAACCTTAGCAAAAATTCTGGCAGTCCGGACTTCAAGGACCGAAATGGCAGGCCGCGTCGTAACAAAAACAAACGCCGCATTAACGGCGACAATAGTGAAGATACGGCAGTCAATGCCGGATTCAGAGGCTCTAAACCCGGTCAGCGAAAAAAGCCATTCAAAAGAACTACTCCGGGTCCGTCCAATTTGGACCGAATACTCGACCGCTTGTGCCAGATACACGGCACACCCGAAAAGCCAGCTAACCACACCAACAGGGACTGTTGGGTATTCAAGCAGGCAGAAGGGTTTCCCCTCACAAGTTAATTGCCGAAAACAATGACAAGGGGATGCATAGCGATGACGAGGAAGAGACCCGACCGCCGAACAATAGAGGACAGAAGGGTTTCCCCCCACAGGTGCGGAGGGTGAACTTGATATATGCAACGCACATACCCAAAAGGGAGCGGAAGCGTGCACTCAGGGATGTCTACGCGATGGAGCCAGTTGCCCCGAAGTTCAATCCATGGTCCTCCTACCCGATCACTTTTGACCGAAGGGACCACCCCACCAGCATCCGCCATGGCGGATTCGCCGCATTGGTTTTAGACCCAATCGTCGACGGGTTTCACCTCACCAGAGTTCTGATGGACGGCGGCAGCAGCCTGAACCTGCTTTATCAGGATACAGTGCGCAAAATGGGCATAGACCCCTCAAGGATTAAACCTACCAAGACGACCTTTAAAGGCGTCATACCAGGTGTAGAAGCCAATTGTACAGGCTCAATTACACTGGAAGTGGTCTTCGGATCCCCGGATAACTTCTGAAGCGAGGAGTTAATCTTCGATATAGTCCCGTTCCGCAGCGGCTATCATGCCCTGCTCGGACGTACCGCGTTTGCAAAGTTCAACGTGGTGCCGCACTACGCATACCTCAAGCTCAAGATGCCAGGCCCTCGAGGAGTCATCACGGTCAACGGAAACACTGAACATTCTCTTCGAACGGAGGAACATACAGTGGCTCTCGCGGCAGAAGTACAATGCAGCCTCTTAAGGCAATTCTCGAGTCCGGCCGTTAAACGGCCGGACATAGCTAAGCGCGCCCGGAGTAACATACAACAAGACCACCTGGCACGTTCCGAGCACGCGTAGCAGTGCGGCCCCAACCCTAGCCCCTATAAAACGTCAAGACAGGTCCCTCGCGTACACCATTATGCTCTGAAGATACCATGGGCATGGGGAGAGGGGCACGACCACGATAGGCCCAGACTGCGGCTCAACCACACGAGGGGCTCTCAAGAGTGTCGTTCTTTTTTCTTTTCTTTTTTCTTTTTTCCCCACAGGACTCCGTTCGTCAGAGAACCTGTCCGGCAGCAGACCTGCCGAACTCACGATGCAACAGCCAGGGAAGGATAAAGGCTACAACGAATATCCAGGTGGTCTCCATTACGAGCATTAAATCTGTTTTACACACCATTCGGCAGCCTACCCCTGGAGGGGGACATGTTTAACAGTCCCATACCTTGCTTATCGCACCATTTGTATCGTTCTGCACTTACAGCAGTCTTTCTTGAATAAACAATGCAGCACCTTTTTGCTTATAATTGCATTTCTTTTTTATACATATGTTCATTTACGGCATGTTGTATCCGTACACTTTGATACGGTTAAAATACACCAGGGGCTTATGTTTCCCGCATCATGGTGTGATAAGTCCGAACACTTTCACAAGTGCGGCACCCCGAACTTATAGCATTATATGCATCGACTCCGAATCATGTCTTGGGTCAATAGTTGGGTTTGCCTGGCTCCCATGTTTTGGTACCTTATGTTCCGTTATATCGGCTAAGGTAGCACTGGGAGAACCACTGCGATTGCGCCCCATTT
Source organism: Triticum aestivum (assembly GCF_018294505.1). Taxonomy (NCBI): domain Eukaryota; kingdom Viridiplantae; phylum Streptophyta; class Magnoliopsida; order Poales; family Poaceae; genus Triticum; species Triticum aestivum. Next base: position 826 of record NW_025227474.1, on the reverse strand, counting down.
GAGCTGGGTTAACGCCTCAGTGGAGAAAGCTAAAACTGACCGTCATGATGAGGCGAGAGCCGGTTGCTATTCGAGAGGTTTTTTGCGAGTCCTTAAAGACTTATGCCGCTTAGAGCGAGGAGCCGGACTTTGTTCGGCCCAGGCGTGGATAGCGCCCCAAATTCGGCCTTCCGAAGACTAGGGGCTTCGCCGAAATTTAAAATTATAGAATTCTATGGCTAAGTGAGAGTGTTCAAGCATTATAAGTCCGGTTGCCTTGTTCGTTGTGTTGAGCGCCTCCCTAGATGGACCCAAAAATGGGAACAAGAGTGCTCAAGTTTATCCCGAACACCCCAGCACTCGTGGCATGGGGGCTGAAGCCGACGACTTGCCATCTCTCAGATTTGATAAACAGCCGCACAGAAGGTAATATTTTAAATGAACAAGCGTTGCTTAGCGCATATGAACTAAGTTTTCAGCGCACAGGATAACAAAATGCGATTCTACTCAAATATTACATCTTTGGAGCACTCACCCGCAATAGTGCAGGCGCCCTTCAGCACACTCTTATAATACATCTCAGGCGTGCGATGCTCCTTGCCCTCTGGTGGCGGGTCCGTCACGAGCTTCTGGGCATCCATCTTGCCCCAGTGCACCTTTGCGCGGGCAAGGGCCCGACGGGCACCCTCAATGCAAGCGGAGTGCTTGATGACTTCAACCCACGGGCACGCATCCACCAGGCGCTGCACCAGGCCGAAGTAGCTCCCAGACATGGCCTCCTTAGGCCACAGCCGAACTATGAGGCCCTTCATGGCCTGTTCGGCCGCCTTGTGGAGCTCGACTAGCT
>NW_025227473.1:0-1996 GCF_018294505.1 Triticum aestivum | reverse complement strand
ATCCCGCACCGCCCCGTCGCCATCGCCAACCCCCGCCCCTCGCCCCGTGCCCCGCGACGCTGCCGGCCCCTGCCCGTCGCCGCCCCGCCCCGCCCCGCGCCGCACCTCATCGTCGACCGCCGGCCCCTGCCCCTCACACATCGTCGCCGTCGCTGTCGCCGTGAGCAAAATTTTAGCTAATTTAATTTGATGTTAGTAGTAGTTAATTTAGATGTGTAGTTAATTGAGTTAGATTTTGTTAGAATTTTTTTAGTTTTTTTGTTAGATTTTTTGTAGTTCAGAGATTATTTGTTAGATGTGTAGTAATTTAGATGTGTAGTTCATAGATTCTTCTGTTAGATTTTTTTTCATATTGTGTTAGATTTTTTTTCTGTTAATAGATTTTTTTGGTGATATTATTGTTGAATATGCATGTTTGTATGTTCATATATATGCAAAGATCGAATATGTCAATTTTTTATGATTTTTTTCTGTTCATAGAATTTTATGATTTTTTCTTTTGTAATTTTGTTCATAGAATTTTAATGATTTTTTTGTTCATAATATTTTCTTTGTCAATTTATGTATATGTTCATATTGTGTATGTATAGGAAAATTGTGCATGATCAAAGTCATTTATGAATATGTTCATATTTAGAATAGAGGAAAAAGGAAAAAATAAGAAGAGAAAGTGTTTAATATAATTAGTTAGAAAATTAATAGAACTATAGTTAAACTAGTTTATTTTTAGTAAGTACTACTTTATTTTATTTATAGTAAGTGCTTCATATATAGTTGAACTAGCTAGTTGATTTAATAAACTACTTTATTTTATTGTATATAGAAGTAGTTTGTTTTTAGTAAGTACTACTTTATTTATTTATAGTAAGTGCTTAGTAGTTGAACTAGTTAATTTAATTAATAAAACTACTTTATTTAACTATATATAGAATTAGTTCCCGCATCGACGTCGATGATGCCTATCCCGCATCCTCGTCGCTGTCGACTCGGCGGTAGAGGCCTGCTTGATAAGGGACATGTTCGGGACTGGGCTCCGCCGGGCTGGTATTGGGAGGTGATACCTTTCGGGGGATGTAGGTTGGTGAGGAGGCAACCCGTTGTTGACCCGATCCTTGTTTGGTGGCGGTCGCGTGGGCCAGTGACGGTGCCGAGGCTTCCGGACACCGCGAAGGTGGTACGTCACCGTGTCAGCGAGGAGAACGAGCACATACGTCGCTACATGGTTGCATTGGAGGGCAGGTTTGACAATACCTGGCAGGTTCTTCAGGGATCTCACTGGAGCTATGATCCTGTGATGGTTCCTTATCTTTGGGTGTCCACCGCCCGCGACGATACCCGTCGGGCGCTACAGTTCTAGCTGTATTAGCGATGCTATATGTATGATAGTATTCGAGGAGTATTAGTGATAATATTCGACGATGTACGAACACAAAAGATGATGTATTTTTGGTTATAATTGAATGCATGCTAATTTGAATACTACTTTATTTTACGATTTGGTTTTGCTTATTGAATGCTCATATTGGAAAGAGTACTCCTACTTTGAATGCTAAAATTGAAGAGCACTATATGCAGGAATCTAGGAGCCCTCTCCATCATCCACGCTGTCGTGGGGGTAGCTTCTCCCTCATTCCCGTGTGCTAGACCATTTGGTGTAATAATGCACTCGGAAATGAAAAGAGGAGCTACCATCACAGATAGTCAACACGTGATTAATAATAATGATCTAATTTAGGTTTTTTAGTACATACGTTTAATTGTACAAGTTTAATATTTGAATTATGAATATAGGCCGGAAATGTCGTACTTGGACGACGAAAACCACCCGGGGGAGTGCGACTGGTGCCACGACGATTGAGGTATGTGCGACAGGTTTTTTGAGCTGGACGAAGATCGGTGCTTCAACATTAAGCTCGAAGAGACCTTCGATGTTCATACGGTACGCAACGACGACAATAATTTTCTTCATAATTAAGCACGACTTCAACTATTTTAA
>NW_025227472.1:0-3901 GCF_018294505.1 Triticum aestivum | reverse complement strand
AAGACGGATACGGGGCGTGACGGACCGCTAAACCTAGACATATATTGAGGAAAATGGAGCTTGGAGGTCGAGCTTGGAGAGGAGAAAGCTTAAGTAGTGTGGATCGGGCATTCCATCGAACACCTTGTGTGCATAGGAGGTGAGCTAGAGCACCACCAAGCCCTCTCCCCCTCGGCGGCCAGAAAAAACAGAGCAGTGTGCTCTGCTCTTACGCGAGGGGGTATATATAGGCACCTAATTGGTCCCGGTTGGTTGCCTGAACCGGGACTAAAGGGCAGCTTTTCATCCCGGTTCAAGCCACCAACCGAGACAAATGGTGGTGGGCCAGGAGCGAGGCCCATTGGTCCCGATTCGTCCCACCAACCGGGACCAAAAGGTCCAGACGAACCGGGACCAATGGCCCACGTGGCCCGGCCGGCCCCCGGGGCTCACGAACCGGGTCCAATGCCATCATTGATCCCGGTTCTGGACTGAAGCGGGACTAATGGGCTGACCCGGCCTGGACCGATGTCCCCTTTTCTACTAGTGATTTGATATAGGAGGTGGCGACGGCGCTTCTCTCCTGAGTGTTGCTCTATGTTTCTTCTGAGTCTGAATTAACCTCCACATTATAATTCATATCAAATCAGTGGATCCAACGTGTCAACAATAATAGTGCATTTTGTATGGAGTAACAGAACAAAAATTGTGAGAGTAATTTTATTTTTGACAGTAATCATGCAGACGGACTTACTGTTGACAGAGATTACGACCGCCGAATATGACAGATTGGCAGTAACCATACAGGACGGCAAGCTTATACATGTTCCAAAACGCCCTTCAAAATGGGGAAATACTTCCTAACTGAAGACTGATAGAAGGCACTCATCAGCCCGGCTGAGAAACGTCGATGTGTTTTTCATCTCATGGCTGTGAACTTGCAAGTGTGACTGCGAAAGAGAACCATGCTTTGGGGTGACACCCTATCAATTAGCAAGGAGACAATGATAAAATCAGTTGGTCAGGCCCTTCCAACTTACATAATGGGTGTTTTTAAGCTGCCATATTCAGTTTGTGATAATCTTACGAGCTTGGTCAGAAACTTTTGGTGGGGGAGAGGAAAGGCAAAAGGAAAGCCCAGTGGGTCGCATGGGACAAGATAGCAGAACCAAGGAGCAGAGGAGGGTTCGGATTTAGAGATTTTCGTCTGTTCAACCAAGCATTGCTTGCAAGACAAGCTTGGCGCCTAATTACAAAGCCGAACTCGCTTTGTGCGAGAGTGCTCAAAGCTAAATATTACCCTAATGGCTCTCTAGTGGATACCGGTTTTGCAGGTAATGCGTCCTCTAGATGTTATGCAGTCCATCATGGCCTAGACCTTCTCAAAAAGGGTCTGATTTGGCGCATTGGCAACGGGGAAAGCATCAGAATATGGCGAGACCCGTGGGTGCCTCGGCCACCTTCCTACCGGGTGATCACAAACCGCGCCAATTGTCGCCTCAGGAGTGTCGCATAGCTGATCAACGCCCAGGGTCGCTTGGACCAGGGGCTGCTCTGCGCTCACTTTATGCCTCTTGATGTCAATGAGATCAGCAAGATAAAGCTGAGCCCATGGCTGATGGAGAACATCATCGCATGGGCGCCAGACGACCGTGGGATCTTCAGCGTAAGAAGCGCGTACAAGATGGCCCTCGACGAGAAAAATCGCACATCTATTGTGCAACGAGCAGGGCATCGGACGGCACCAGAGCCGTCTGGGACACGTTATGGGTGTGCCTTGCTTCCCCAAAGGTACGTGTACTGGCTTGCCGAGTGGTGAAAAACGCACTAGCTACTATGGCAAATTTGGCTAGAAGAAATATATCTGACACTGATATTTGCCCTTTGTGTGGTGTGGAACAAAAGGACACGTACCACGTCTTCTACAGATGCCCGAGAACGAGAGATCTTTGGTACGCCGTGGAGGAGTCCTGGAGCATGCCAAAGATGGAAACCGTTGCTAATACGGGACCGGAGTGGTTGCTGAACCTACTGGAACGGTGCAGCGAGCAGGAGCGCCTTCCGTTGCTCATGACGGTATGGTGAATATGGCATGTACATAATGAGATTACCCACAATAAGCTGACGCCACCTACTGAAGCATCTGGGCGATTTCTCTCGAGCTATATGGACTCGCTGTTGTGCATTAAACAACATCCAAACGCGGACATTGCTAAAGGGAAGATGGTGGTCAGCTATGGTCAGGCGGAGAGGAAACAACAAGACCACATCTCCCATGCTGACAACCCAAGGCCCCCGGAGAGATAGAGCGCACTGCCGGAGGGATGGTGCAAACTGAATGTTGATGGTGCCTTCGTGGAAGCGGACAAGACAGGAGCTGCTGGTATGATTCTTCGTAATACTGAGGGAGAGGTGATTTTTGCATCTTGCCGCTATTTCTCATCATGTGCGAGCGCGCTGGAGGCAGAGCTCACTGCTTGTCGGGAAGGGATTTCACTCACTTGAGTGGAGCACGCTACCTTCATCCCTGGAGACGGACTGCACACCATTGCATTGAGCATGCTCAAGGGCATAGAAGTTGATAGATCACCAGCTGCAGCAATAGTGGAGGAAGCAAAACATATGCTGATCTTGGGACGACCACATGAAATAACACCTGTTAGGAGAGGTTTGAACTGTGTTAGTCATGCACTCGCGCAACTAGGGAGGCAGCCTCGCACAGCAGTCTGGCTGCGCCATGCCCCTGAACACATCTTAGCCTTATGTAAACTAGACTTTAATGCTCCTGGTTGATGAATGAAGCTTTACATTCAAAAAATAGAGTCTAAAATAAATAAACAAATACACTACTACTTTCATGTGAGACCAAAACTAGCAAAATGCACAAATAATAAATGCAAAAATGTGACTCCAATTTAAAATTATGCTCTTAAGCACTGGCATAACTCATTGTATTTATAGTTTTGTAGCAATGCACGGACATTATGCTAGTATAGATACAAGCATGTGTAAGCCACAACCACATGACATGGAACTTGTGAGGTGTGTAGAATCTAAGGAGAAAGGCCGTTCAAGATGTACGAATCCCCCCAAATCCATCACTCTTCTCGCTCCCGTGAAGTGAAACAAAGTGTCTTGTGAGACTGCAATGGCAGTGTTTCATCTGAACAAGTTTGTGTGGTGTTTTTTCTTTCCCTTCGATTTTGTGGCGGTGGTTCATGGCTGGCAATCGTTGTTGGTATGTCACAGTATTTTTGTAGAGCAACAACCAATAGGCAAAACGTCACAGCAATTTACTGAATTAGCATTTCAGACATCATCAGATGCCTACGTGTATAGATAGATGGTATAGTTACGTGCTTACATGTTCTTGTCAATCTATTATTTGATATAGGAGGTGGCGACGGCGCTTCTCTCCCGAGTGTTGCTCTATCACTAGTAGAAAATAGGGCATTTGTCCCGGTTCGTAAGGGCCTTTAGTCCCGATTCTTGAACCGGGACTAATAGGTCGTTACTAATGCCTCCCCCTTTAGTCCCGGTTCTTAGACGAACTGGGACAGATAGGCATCCACGTGGCCGCTGCGGGCAGCCCAGGCAGGGGGGCCTTTGGTCCCGGTTGGTGACGTAAACCGGGACCAAAAGGCATCCACGCGTCAGAAGCTGGCTGCAGCTGAGGTTTTTTTTTTGAAAGTGGCTGGTTTAGGGGGTTTGGGGGTTAATTTAGGTTGTTATTAGCTAGCTAATAGAGAGAAGTGTCCTTTCTTATCTTCGTGCTTGGTTTACCAACGCTACTGCTATGTTCATTTCACCCGCTGATATACAATAACTCTTCATGCTCGCATCATACATCATCATATATAATAACAAGTCCTACTAATCATGCATCATCATACAACTTCTACTCGTTATTAATAACAAGTCA
>NW_025227471.1:0-9189 GCF_018294505.1 Triticum aestivum | reverse complement strand
TTTTCCAGTTTTTTTGTTTTTTTTGTTGCTTTATTTTCTATTTTGTAATAGTTTATTTTATTTTGTTTCTACATATTTATTTTATAAAAGTTTGTTTTATTTTGTTTTATTTTGTTTCTACATATTTATTTTTTAAAAGTTTATTTTATTTTATTTTATTTTGTTTCTACTTATTTATTTTATTTTATTTCTACTTATTTATAAAATTTCATTTTGTTTATACTTATTTATTTTATTTTCTTTTTTGTTGTTTGTACTTATTTTATGAAAATTCTTTTTGCTTTTAATGTTCTTCACAGAAAATACTTTGATAATTCTTTCTACTTATTTATAAAAGTTTATTATGTTTCTACTTATATATTTTATTACAGTTTATTTTATTTTATTTGGTTTCTACTTACATCATCAATTTTTAACCCTTTCACCCACATAGCATGTGCTAAAAAGTTGAGAGGGTTATTTTTTATGCATTTACTGATTATTTTTAGCTATAATACCCTGAAATTGAAAAGCATTTCACATAAACTCTGAAAAGGTTGGAAGTTGGCATGGTATCATCATTTCATCCACATAGCATGTGCAAGAAAGTTGAGTGGGTTACGGCAAAAACTGGATGCACTTCATGTACAAAATAGACAATCTTTTTCGAAGTATCAGGATTTCATACGGAAACTTGTCTGTTACAACAGGCATTTCAAATGAACTACGAAAAGGTTGAAAGTTGGCATGGTATCATCATAATAGTTGTGGACTAAGTCTTCACTTTGTTTCGCTTGTGTCCTTTCGTTATTGCACCGTAACCATGGATAATCTTCATCATTTATCAGGATGCTTGGGTCAGCCTTGACTTTGAAGGGAGGAATATCATGAAACATTTCATAATCTTCGGACATGTCTGTCTTGCCCTCCACTCCCACGATGTCCCTTTTTCCTAAAAGAACTATGTGGCGCTTTGGCTCATTGTATGATGTATTCGCTTCTTTATTGTTTTTTGTTTTTCTCGGTTTGGTAGACATGTCCTTCACATAGATAACCTGTGCCACATCATTGGCTAGAACGAACGGTTCGTCAGTGTACCCAAGATTGTTCAGATCCACTGTTGTCATTCCGTACTGTGGGTCTACCTGTACCCCGCCTCCTGACAGATTGACCAATTTGAATTTAAACAAAGGGATCTTAAAATCTACTTCGTAGTCAAGTTCCCATATATCCACTATGCAACCATAATATGTGTCCTTTCCCCTCTCGGTGGCTGCATCAAAGCAGACACCGCTGTTTTGGTTGGTGCTCTTTTGATCTTGGGCGATCGTGTAAAATGTATTCCCATTTATCTCGTATCCTTTCCAAATCGTAACAGTCAAAGATGGTCCCCTGGACAACGAGTACAGCTCACCACAAACAGTGTTTTCATCTCTGAGACGTGTTTCCAACCAACTACTGAAAGTCCTGATGTGTTCACATGTAATCCAGTCGCCGCACTGCTCCGGGTGTTTGGAGCGCAGATTGTTCTTGTGTTGGTCGACATAAGGGGTCACCAAGGTATAGTTATGTAGAACTGTGCAGTGTGCTTGAGACCAGGAATATCCGTCCCTGCATATTATTGTTTCCCCTCCAAGCGTGCCTTTTCCAGTCAGTCTCCCCTCATACCGAGATTTAGGGAGACCTATTTTCTTAAGGTCAAGAATGAAGTCAACACAAAACCCAATGACATCCTCTGTTTGATGGCCCATGGAGATGCTTCCTTCTGGGCTAGCGCGGTTACGGACATATTTCTTTAGGACTCCCATGAACCTCTCAAAGGGGTACATATTGTGTAGAAATACGAGGCCCAGAATGACAATCTCGTCAACTAGATGAACTAGGACGTGCGTCATGATATTGAAGAAGGATGGTGGGAACACCAGCTCGAAACTGACAAGACATTGCACCACATCACTCCTTAGCCTTGGTATGATTTCTGGATCAATCACCTTCTGAGAGATTGCATTGAGGAATGCACATAGCTTCACAATGGCTAATCGGACGTTTTCCGGTAGAAGCCCCCTCAATGCAACCGGAAGCAGTTGCGTCATAATCACGTGGCAGTCATGAGACTTTAGGTTTTGAAACTTTTTCTCTGCCATATTTATTATTCCCTTTATATTAGACGAGAAGCCAGTCGGGACCTTCATACTAAGCAGGCATTCAAAGAAAATTTCCTTCTCTTCTTTGGTAAGAGCGTAGCTGGCAAGACCTTCATACTGCTTTGGAGGCATGCCATCTTTTTTGTGCAAACGTTGCAGGTCCTCCCGTGCCTCAGTTGTATCTTGTGTCTTCCCATACACGCCCAAGAAGCCTAGCAGGTTCACGCAAAGGTTCTTCGTCATGTGCATCACGTCGATCGAAGAGCGGACCTCTAGGTCTTTCCAGTAGGGTAGGTCCCAAAATATAGATTTCTTCTTCCACATGGGTGCGTGTCCCCCAGCGTCACTCGGAACAGCTAGTCCGCCGGGACCCTTTCCAAAGATTACGTGTAAATCATTGACCATAGCAAGTACGTCATCACCGGTACGCATGGCGGGCTTCTTCCGGTGATCTGCCTCGCCTTTGAAATACTTGCCTTTCTTTCGACATTGATGGTTGGTCGGAAGAAATCGACGATGGCCCAGGTACACATTCTTCCTGCAGCTTCCCAGGTATATACTTTCGGTGTCAAGTAAACAATGCGTGCATGCGTGGTATCCCTTGTTTGTCTGTCCTAAAAGGTTACTGAGAGCGGGCCAATCGTTGATGTTTACAAACAGCAAAGCGTGCAGGTTAAATTCCTCCTGTTTGTGCTCATCCCACGCACATACACAATTTCCATTCCACAACTGTAAAAGTTCTTCAACTAATGGCCTTAGGTACGCATAGATGTCGTTGCCAGGTTGCTTAGGGCCTTGGATGAGAACTAGCATCATAATGAACTTCCGCTTCATGCTCATCCAAGGAGGAAGGTTATACATACATAGAGTCACGAGCCAGGTGTTGTGATTGCTGCTCTGCTCCCTGAAAGGTTTAATGCCATCCGCGCTTAAACCAAACCATACGTTCCTTGGCTCATGTGCAAACTCAGCCCAGTACTCTCTCTCGATTTTTTCCACTGCGACCTGTCAGCGGGTGCTCTCAACTTCCCGTCTTTCTTACGGTCCTCACTGTGCCATCGCATCAACTTGGCATACTCTTTGTTTCTGAACAGTCGTTTCAACCGTGGTATTATAGGATCATACCACATCACCTTCGCAGGAACTCTCTTCCTGCGGGGCTCGCCGTCAACATCACCAGGGTCATCTCGTCTGATCTTATACCGCAATGCACCGCATACCGGGCATGCGTTCAAATCCTCGTACGCACCGCGGAAGAGAATGCAGTCGTTAGGGCATGCATGTATCTTCTGCACCTCCAATCCTAGAGGGCATACGACCTTCTTTGCTGCGTACATACTATCGGGCAATTCATTTTCCTTTGGAAGCTTCTTCTTCAATATTTTCAGTAGCTTCTCAAATCCTTTGTCAGGCACAGCATTCTCTGCCTTCCACTGCAGCAATCCCAGTACGTTACCGAGCTTTGTGTTGCCATCTTCGCAATTGGGGTACAACCATTTTTTGTGGTCCTCTAACATGCGATCGAACTTCAGCTTCTCCTTTTGACTTTCGCATTGCGTCCTTGCATCGACAATGACCCGGCGGAGATCATCATCGGGCACATCATCTGGTTCCTCTTGATCTTCAGCAGCTTCCCCCATTGCAGCATCATCGGGCACATCGTCTGATTCCTCTTTATCTTCAGCAGCTCCCCCCGTTGCAGCATCACCGTATTCAGGGGGCACATAGTTGTCATCGTCCTCTTCTTCTTCCCCGTCTTCCATCATAACCCCTATTTCTCCGTGCCTCGTCCAAACATTATAGTGTGGCATGAAACCCTTGTAAAGTAGGTGGGTGTAAAGGATTTTCCGGTCAGAGTAAGACTTTGTATTCCCACATTTAGTGCATGGACAACACATAAAACAATTCTACTTGTTTGCCTCAGCCGCTTTGAGAAAAATATGCAAACCCTTAATGTACTCGGAGGTGTTCCTGTCACCATACATCCATTGCCGGTTCATCTGCGTGCATTACATATAATTATGTGTGTCAAAATTAAGAAAATCAGACAAATATCTATCTAAAGTAAGAAAATCAGACAAGTATTAGAAAGAAGATAAGAACAAGACGCTCACCACGATGGTGCCGGCGACGAGATCGGCGCGGGCGATCAACGGCGGTGAAAACAGGGACGGGGCGTGACGGACCCCTAAATCTAGACAAATCTCAAAAAAATGGAGCTCCAAGGTCGAGCTTCGAGAGGAGAAAGCTTAACTAATGTGGCTCGGGCATTTCATCGAACACCTCATGTGCATAGGAGGTGAACTAGAGCACCCAAATGCCCTCTCCTCGCTGGATTCAAAAAACAGAGCATTGTGGAGTGCTCTGCCGCGGCGATATATATAGGCAACTTATTTGTCCCGGTTCGTGGCATGAACCGGGACTAAAGCTCCCCCTTCTGTACCGGGACAAATGGTTCCAAACGAACCGGGACCAATGCCCATGAGGCCCCGGCCGGCCCCCTGGACTCACGAACCGGGTCTAATACCCCCCATGCGTCCCAGTTCTTGAAGAACCGGGACTAATGGGCTGGCCGGGCCCGAAAGTTAGCCCTGTTTTCTACTAGTGTATGTTTCTTCCGAGTCCGAATTAACCTCCACGCTATAATTCATATCAAATCAGTGGAGCCAACGTGTCAACAATAATAGTGAATTTTGTATAGTGGAGCCAACGTGTCAACAATAATAGTGAATTTTGTATGGAGTAACAGAACAGAAATTGTGAGAGTAATTTTATTTTTGACAGTAATCATGCAGACGGACTTACTGTTGACAGAGATTACGGCCAAGGAATATGAAAGATTGGCAGTAACCATACAGGACGGCAAGCTTATACATGTTTGAAAACGCCCTTCAAAATGGGGAAACACTTCCTAACTGAAGCATGATAGAAGGCACTCATCAGCCCGTCTGAGAAACGTCGATGTGTTCTTCATCTCATGGCTGTGATTGCTTCCAAATATTAGTTAATGTGTTTCACTGATTTTCTTCCCACGTCCCTCTTATAATCCCTCCCGCATTAATCTCACCTGCCCCAAACCGACCTCCCTCGTCCCCATCTTAGCTGCTCCCGATCCATCTGCATCCCTGAGCTCGGCACTCCCCTCGTCGCCCGAATCTCCGTCCATGAACCAGCCATCCCAGCAGTGGCCGTGACATTCACTGCACCAGTACACCGTCCCATCCGTTGGCTTCGTCTGGCATTATGACACGCATGAGCGAGCTCCCGACCCCCTCGCCGTCCTTGGCATCTTCACTAGGTTCAGGCTTCCGCGGAGGAGCGTCGTCTCGGTTGAGGAATGAAGACAGCAAGCGCAGGAACATTGCAGCATTCGCCCACTTCCTTCGCATGGATCATGCACTCACTAGACCTAGACCTAGGTATATAGTCCTGTAATCTTGATTCTTCTATTCATATCATGGTTCTATCTCACATGTAATTTATCACTAATTTTTTTGTTAAATATGCACATCAGAATAGTAAGCATCCAAATCCTGGGACTGATACTAGCTTTCATTACAATATCAATTTACATGCATCCATCATTAATATTCTATGCTTCCAAATAAGATGAGTTATGTTCATATCCCATTCTTTTCATGCTTCTTACTTTTGATGCTTCCAAATTATACTGCATATAGTTCTTCAGTCTAGATGATTTGATTCCACAGTTCAACCAGATTCTATGAATTTGGAATGTAGGTGACATAAACATGCATCTTCCAGACGAATCTTAGTTATTTTCATTTTCAGTATTTTATACTTCCAATTTAGATGAGCCATATCAAGATGGCAAATTTTCATGCTTCCCAACTACTAGGCTTAAAAATTGTACTTCATATGCTTCCTCTGTTCAAATAGACTGTTTTCGTTCTACCTTCTTCTTAAAAAAATGATCTTGCCATTATTATCACCATTGCAATATGGCATGCTTCCATATGTTGCTACATATGTTCCTTTGGTCTACATGCTTCGTTATATTTCAATTGTTTGCATTAGTCAGCACTATTGTAACCTAAACATTGGCCTTGTGATTCATGGTTAGTCTAGATAAGTTGCATAAGTGCAACCATGCATCTACCTTCATGAACACTGACCCCATGCATCCTAGTTTCATCACATATATATTGCGCAGGCTTTGCTTCGTTCTTTTCTTGGTTACCACATTTTGTCATTGTCATTGTGTGCTTAACAATTCACATATTATTATATATTTGCTAACGCAGTACACTTTATATATTTTCAGTGCACTAGTGATGACGAAAGCAATTCATCTCTATGCGGCGCCCATGTTTTCATTTGATGTCGTTTGGACGGGTGTGCTTCCATGGTCTTGAAAAGTATATGTAACGAAGCAAATAAAAAAATTTGGAAGCAACAAAACAATATTTAATTATACATGTCTGATTTGAAAATTGCATGGGCAGCAAACTAAAGTTTAGGAAACAAGGATCCTCACGATTGGAAAGAAAATATCTTTAATTAGTTACGTCTTGATTTGAGGAGGAAGCTGTTAGGAAACAAATTAAACGCAATTAATGTGAAATCTTGCATGCAAGCTGCCTGACGTGGGGGAGTTTGCTAGCAAGTCGAACTACCTCCGTGCTTTACTCTGACAGGAAGAAAATGACTGTAATCAGCTGATGCATAGAGGTTGCCTTCAAAATGTCCAAATTCGAGCCTAAGACCTCTCATCTTTCCCCAAATCGCCCACACAGTCGAGACCAGCAGGACTAGGGTTTCGCTCCACCGGCGGCGGCCGGGATGGGCCGCGACCCGGCGGAGCAACACCTGGAACCTGCCTTCCTTGAGCACCTCCGTCGGGCCCCTCGTCATCTCCGTCCGCGGCGGCTTGGCCCCCAGGGTATGGCCTCGCTTCCGATCCCCGACGAGCTTCTGGATGAAATCTTCGTTCGCCTTCCCACTCCAAGCGACCTCGTCCGTGCCTCCGCCGCCTGTGTTGCCTTCCGCCGTGTCGTAGCCGACAGCTCCTTCCTCAGGCAGTACCGCAAGCTCCACCACCCGCCCCTCCTCGGCTTCCTCCGTACAAGCACAGGCTTCCTCCCCGCCAAGCGGCCTCACCCCTCCGCGTCAGTAGCCAGCGCCATTTCCCTCGCCGCCGACTTCTCCTTTTCTTTCGTCCCTTCCCCCACTACCAGTCGCCGCTGGGTCATCCGGGACATACGCGACGGCCGCGTCCTCCTAGCCCCCATGGGATCTTTTTGTGGAGAGAAAGAGATGGTGGTGTGCGACCCCTTGCACCGGCGATACCTTCTGCTTCCTCCAATACCTCACCACCTAGCTGCTATGCTGACAAAACCGCGTTGCAACGAGACTTTCCTGATTTCGCAAGGAGACGGACATGATTATCAGGCGGCAGCTGCGGAAGAGACATCATTCAGAGTCATGTGTATGGTGCAGTGCCAAGCTCAGCTCATCTCCTTTGTCTTCTCTTCCAGCACCAGACTATGGCGAACCGTTGCACCCCATAGTTGGAGCGATTTGTTAGCTGGCATGCTATCGTCGATAGGGGAGAGACTCTTCTGCCAGCGTCAATACGCGTATGGCTGCTTTTACTGGTTTTCAGACTGGGAGTGTGAAATGAAAATGTTGGTGTTCGACACCCAAAGGATGGAATTCTCCATTGCTGACCCCCCATCTGAAGCCAAAGATGCATCCAGTCTTCATATAACTATGGTGGAGGCAGGAGAAGGCAGGCCTGGCATGTTTGTCCATGGATATAAGACACCTGGCTGCATTTATACTCTTGGGAGAAACAATGGTGGGAGTTCCAGCCAGTGGCAGAAGGAGAAGATAATCTCACCCTTGTTGGGCTCTCGGTACGTGGTTGGCTGTTCAATGGGGATGTACTTGGTCATGGATCACCACGGAACCTCATCGCTTGAGCAAGGCTTATACACGTTGGACATTGAAACATTACTGCTCAAGAGGGTGTGTGCTTCGACGACAGTGCTTGGCTTCCCATATAGCAACTACCCACCATCGTTATCAACACCGACAATATCAAGCGGTAAACTCTCTGCTGCTTCTTAATTATTGTTGTCACACAACTTGTCTAATGGTTGATTGTTGGCTATAGTAATTGCTAATTATTGTTTACACGTTCCGTATTTGTTAATAAATTTGTGCTTGTGCCGAAGCTGATGAGTCCCAGGAACATGGATAATTGATTGTGATTTATTTTTTAGTCTGTTTTAAATGACACATTAAGGTAATAAGACAAGAGGAATGACCTTCAATACTATGGTTATTTTGGAGAAATGAATTTTATGATCAAGAAAACAAATTAAGGAGGTATACAAGTTGAAAATTCTTTTCACATTTGGATTATTTGACCTTAGAAACATTTATTCCAGGCAGCGGAAGTTGCTTTTTCTCTTTTGATAGATATAATGAGAAAGAAAGTTACCTTTTCTTCATCTTTACATCTATAAATTTATCTCATGGTGTTAACTTCAGATAAGATATAAACACATCTCATGTGTATATTCTGTAGGGGTGAGCTTGAACAATTTTGCAAGGAGTGCTATCCCACCCAGAAATTGCTCAATTATTTTGCCATTCAAATAGAGTAAATAGGCTGTGCTTAGAAACTATTTGATTTGAAATAAGCTTCTTGAGATAAATTAGCGACACTGTATTTTTTAATTGTTTGAAGTTTTGAACTTCTCTGTCCTTCAACTTGCAAGCCAAATGCAATTAGTTTGTCGATTGTGGCTGCTAATTAAGACCTCTGAGTTTATTTTCTTGACTTGACATAGAAAGTTGATGGTAAATTACTAGGTAATTTATGAAGTCTTGCAACGCATTTCTTTTCTGACTTCTAAGTTATCTACGATTCATTTCTGAATTATTGCATGCCTTTGTGTTGCTGTGCATTTACTCTTGTGCGGCAAAGTATGATTGTGTGCGCTGTTTGTTTTAAGCCCATTATTTTATCGCAGCTATTCTGCTAACTTCTTCATGTGTTTCCTCTTTTAGCGATTTGCCAGGCGTTACATAATAT
>NW_025227470.1:0-3093 GCF_018294505.1 Triticum aestivum | reverse complement strand
TTTCTTGGAAAGTGCTCCATGCCTTTCCTCAATGGAAATTGGAATCTAATATTCCCTTCCGTCATGTCAATAATTGCACCAATCGTTCTAAGAAAAGGTCTACCAAGAATAATAGGATAAGAAAGATTGCAATCTATGTCAAGAACGATAAAATCTACGGGCACATAATTCCTATTTGCAACAATAAGAACATCATTGATTCTTCCAATAGGCTTTTTAATAGTGGAATCCGCAAGGTGCAAATTTAAAGAGCAATCATCAAGATGATGGAAACCTAGAATATCACATAAAGTTTTCGGAATCATGGAAACACTAGCACCCAAATCACATAAAGAATAACACTCATGATCTTTAATTTCAATCTTTATAGTAGGTTCCCACTCATCATTAAGTTTTCTAGGTATATAAACTTGCAAATTAAGTTTTTCATCATAAGATTGCATCAAGGCATCAACAATATGTTTGGTATAAGCTTTATTTTGACTATAAGCATGAGGAGAATTCAACACGGATTGCAACAAGGAAATACAATCTACTAAAGAACAATTATAATAATTAAATTCCTTGAAATACAAGATAGTGGGTTCAATGCTATTTAAAGTCTTGACTTCTCCAATCCCACTTTTACCAAATTTAGCATCAAGATCTAGAAACTCCGAATCATTGGGACGCCTTTTAACTAAAGTTGACTCATCTCCAGTCCCATCATTATTAAGATTCATATTGCAAAACAAAGATTTAATAGGGGAAACATCAATAACTTTTAGATCCTCATCATTATTATCATCCAGCTTTTCTGGCTTGGCAGCCATCTCATTGACTAAGGTAGCTTGCTTATCAGAAATTTGGGCTATAGATTTTTCAAGACGAGTAATTTGAGAGCTTAAACCGTAAAATTCTTTAGACATGTCATCAAGATCTTTGTTCATATACCCCATAAAACTTTATTGTTCCTTAAGCTCCTTTCTGAAGAAATTATTATGTTCAAATTGGAAAGTCATAAAACTTCTAATGTTTGATTCAATCTCTTCCAACCTTCTAAGATGAAGGTCGGTGTTTTTAGGCAAAGCCATAAGGGCAAACAGGCACACAAAAAGACAGGCGAAAAAGAGGAGAGATTGGAAAAGAGAGGGCAAATAAAACGGCAAGGGTGAAGTGGGGGAGAGGAAAACGAGAGGCAAATGGCCAATAATGTAATGCGAGGGATAAGAGTTTGTGATGGGTACTTGGTATGTATTGACTTGAGCGAAGACCTCCCCGGCAACGGCGCTAGAAATCCTTCTTGCTATGTCTTGAGCTTGCCTTGGTTTTCCTTGAAGAGGAAAGGGTGATGCAGCACAGTAGCGTAAGTATTTCCCTTAGTTTTTGAGAACCAAGGTATCAATCGAGTAGGAGGCTCCTCAAAAGTCCCACTCACCTACACAAACAAACAAGAACTCGCAACCAACGCAATAAAGGAGTTGTCAATCCCTTCACGGCCACTTGCGAAAGTGAGATCTGATAGAGATAATATGATAAGACAAATATATTTTTCGTATTTTTATGATATAGATTGGAAAAATAAAAGATGCAACTAAAAAGTAGATTGAAAGCTTATATGATAAAAGATAGACCCGGGGGCCTTAGGTTTCACTAGTGGCTTCTCTCAAGATAGCATAAGTATTGCGATGGGTGAACAAATTACTGTCGGGCAATTGATAGAAAAACGAATAATTATGAGATTATCTAGGCATGATCATGTATATAGGCATCACGTCCGAGACAATTGGTCCGAAATGATTCTGCATCTACTACTATTACTCCATACATCAACCGCTATCCAGCATGCATCTAGAGTATTAAGTTCATAAAGAACAGAGTAACCATTAAGAAAGATGACATGATGTAGAGGGATAAACTCATGCAATATGATATAAACCCCATCTTTTTATCCTCGATGGCAACAATACAATACGTGCCTTGCTGCCCCTGCTGTCACTGGGAAAGGACACCGCAAGATTGAACCCAAAGCTAAGCACTCCTCCCATTGCAAGAAAGGTCAATCTAGTAGGCCAAACCAAAATGATAATTCGAAGAGACTTGAAAAGATAACTTAATCACACATAAAAGAATTCAGAGGATATTCAAATATTTCTCATAGATAAACTTGATCATAAACCCACAATTCATCAGATCTCAACAAACACACCGCAAAAAGAGTTACATCGAATAGATCTCCAAGAAGATCGATGAGAACTTTGTATTGAGATTCAAAGAGAGAGAAGAAGCCATCTAGCTAATATGGACCCGAAGGTCTGAGGTAAACTACTCACGACTCATCGGAGAGGCCTTGGAGATGATGTAGAGGCCCTCTGTGGTTGATTCCCCCTCCGGTGGAGTGCCGACGAAGGCTCCAAGATGTGATCTCGCGGATATAGAAGGTTACGGCGGTGGAAATAGTTTTTCGTGGTCGCTTCTGATGTTTTCGGGGTACATGGGTATATATAGGAGGAAGAAGTAGGTCGGTGGACGCTCGAGGGGCCCACGAGACAGGGGGCGCGCCCAGTAGGGGGGGGGGCGCCCTCCACCCTCGTGGCCGCCTTGTTTGTTTCTTGACTTCCACTCCAAGTCCTCTGGATCACGTTTGTTCCAAAAAAGATCGCTCCCGAAGGTTTCATTCCGTTTGGACTCCGTTTGATATTCCTTTTCTTTGAAACACTGAAATAGGCAAAAAAACAACAATTCGAGCTGGGCCTCTGGTTAGTAGGTTTGTCCCAAAAATGATATAAAAGTGTAAAAGTAAAGCCCATAAACATCCAAAACGGGTAATTAATATAATATCATGGAACAATCAAAAACTATAGATACGTTGGAGACGTATCAACGGGCGGCGAGGCTCGATGGAGCCTTTGGGGAGGAGGACGGGGACGGCCGGTGCAGGGGGTGAGGCGACGACGTAGAGGACGGCGGGGAGGCAGTTCAGCGAGTTAGCGATCCGGGCGGCGGCGACAGGGTCGGGGAGGCGATGAGCAATGACATCGGGGCGGCTCCAGGGCGGGGTGGCGGGGTGCGGTCGTCGAGATCTGGGGGGAACGAGCGCCCCCAATCCAGATC
>NW_025227469.1:0-3224 GCF_018294505.1 Triticum aestivum | reverse complement strand
CAGCTAGCTTCGGCTTGGCAAATATCTTCGCACGACCAATGGGAGGTTACCTCTCCGACCTTGGCGCTCGCTACTTCGGCATGCGTGCCCGTCTTTGGAACATTTGGATCCTCCAGACAGCCGGTGGAGTCTTCTGCATCTGTCTTGGTCGTGCATCCAGTCTCCCCACCTCCGTCACATGCATGGTCCTCTACTCCATTTGCGTCGAGGCTGCATGCGGCGCAGTCTATGGTGTCATCCCCTTCGTCTCCAGGCGCTCCCTTGGGCTCATCTCTGGCATGAGCGGTGCTGGTGGTAATGTCGGTGGCGGCCTCACACAATTCCTCTTCTTCACATCATCCCAGTACACCACAGGCAAAGGACTCCAGTATATGGGCATCATGATCATGGTGTGCACGCTTCCTGTCGCGCTCGTTCACTTCCCACAGTGGGGCTCAATGCTCCTCCCTCCTAGCGCCGATGCCACCGAGGAGGAGTACTATGGTGCCGAATGGACCGAGGAAGAGAAGAGCAAGGGCCTCCACATCGCCGGCCAAAAGTTCGCCGAGAATAGCATCTCTGAGCGTGGCAAACGCAATGCCATCCTCGCCGTACCTTCCAGCCCACCAAACAACACGCCCCAGCACGTATAAGTCTTCAGTTTTTTTACTCTAGTGTGTGTACACACCCTGTATATACAGACGTACATGCCCCTGGGATCGAGGTGGTACACCCCATTAGGACGGTGTGGTATGTTTACCACCCACACCACATGACTTTTTGGGCACATAGCAAAATCGCAATAGAGGAGGCCTTAGTCTGCAATAAGGGCTTGTAATATGTTATAAGAAGATATCATATGTGAATATGCATTGTTCTGACACCATGTGCCGCCTTAAATTTCCTTTTGTGCACCCTTGTAATTTGGTAGAGTTTTGCAACGTTTTGCAACTTGTACTCCTATTTTTCCTTGTCCGATAGCAGCTCCGTGGCAGACGGTGACTTTGAAGTAGTACTATATGAACTGTATGTAAGACCACATGCCGGAGCGCTGCTACTAGTTAACTAACACATTGGTCAAGAGCTAGTTAGTAAAGCTACCTGCTGAAATAAAATACACCTCCTGCCACTAGCAACTTACGGTCCGTGAGACTTTAGGTTACGATGGCAATGCAGCTCTGCAAATAAGGATTTGACGCGGAGATTACGCGGAGAGATCCATATAAGCTGTGCAAACTGGCTTGCGTACTTAATTTGTTGGGGCTACCAAAGTGCGTAATTACTCTGATATAAACTTCTTGTTGAATGTTTGAGCCCTCGAATTAGTATGAGAGTAGGCTATCTGTCTATATGTTGGGGTTGCTACGTAAGTGTTGTTGCGAAAAATATTGCTACTTATCTGATACTAGTTGCTACTTATCTGATACTAATAAGAGAGATGAAAGTGAAACTCCTCTCTGCCTGCACTTTCCAGGTACTTACACGCCAAAGTCCAAAGTGTAGATCCATTCAAAGAGTTGACTCTAGCAGTAGCGTACGGCTGTACGGTGCCGTTGCTACGGAAGGTACGGACGACTATTATATTCTAGCGTGAAAGGTGGGTGATCTATAGCCTGAGCTCTCATTAGCTGGCATTTGAGATCTCCTATCTACTACATAAACTAGTAGTATACTAGTATCTACTAGCTAGCAACAGGACAAGTCCATTTTCTCTAAGCAGTTCCGTATGTAGAGTAGGTGCGTTCAAGAGAAAAATAAGTCAAGATTGCCAACAAAGACGAGACAAAACGTCAATAGAGTCAGTGATCAAAACAAGTACTCTATGGTGATCAATATGAAAATATGCAAGGCGGCAAAGAGTTGACATTAGCCCCGCCCGTATACACATATGCAAGAGGTGACATTAGCCACGTCGACACCGCGCTTGATACCAAAGAAGTGACCGGATATTTTTGTTCTCTGGATGACATGTTATTTGTTTTGGCAATTTCAAAACCAGAGTTGATCTTTAAAAAAATCTAGTGTGTAGATATTAGAATGAATCTGACCGTTGGGAGCGGAATATATTTTCTTTGATCACGATATTCATTTTTTTGAGAAAAAATGAATATCGTGATCAAAGAAAATCAGATTGAGTTGAAAATTTTCCACAAAAAATGAAAAAACCTTTTTAGTGGAAATCCAAAAACAATCTGGTGTATAGGTATTGTGTGAATCTGACCCTAGGAAGCACCATGATTAAATTTTATTGTATTGGCAGTTCAATTGAACTGCCAAAACGTCATATATTTAGGAATGGAGGGAGTAGATCATAATATTCTACTTCTCACAAAATTCTAACATTGAGTTGAAAGGTTATTTTTAAGAAAAAAATCCTTTGCGTAGATATTAGAGTGAAACTGACCACATGAGTGCCCGCAGTAGACTTTTATTACTCTAGATCACCATTCTCTTTAAAAAAAATCAAAGTTTAGTTGAAACTTATAGAAATATCCATAAACAGTCTAATGTATAGATCTTAGAGTGAGTCACATACCTTCATGTTTTTGCAGAGGAAAACATCGATTTCTGTGGTGAAAATAACAAAAGTGGGAGCTACAGTAATATTGTAAGATTTTGTAAAAAGGGATTGGGTTCATTTTTTTTCATGGCTCACAAATTAGTTGTGATTTTTAGGAAACTTGAAATCTGGAAAGATTTTGAAAATCATTTGCGTGGAAGTTTCCTTTAATGTGCGGAAGAGTGAATTTTGTATAGAAGGGATTACATTATCTCGAGTGTCATTAAGAGTTTCATGGGGGGGGGCACCTCTTTCTTTTAGATAGAAGTCCCGACCACGTCTCCTTTTATTCCTCGTGATGATAAGTCCCGACCGCTCTCCTCTCCCTTTGCCCTCGCTCGCTTCCTCCTCCCACACCCGCACAACCCTAGCCGCCTCCTCTCCTCTCCCCAGCCGCCACCGGCCACCTCCCAGCCCTCCTCCTCCGCCTCGTCGCCCTCGCAACCTCTCCTCTCCCCTAGCCGCCTCCTCTCCTCTCCCCAGCCGTCACCGGCCACCTCCCAGTCCTTCTCCTCTGCCTCGTCGCCCTCGCCACCTTGAGCTCGCAGCGAACGCTCTGCTCTGGCGGCGGTGGTGGCCTCTTGTGGCGGAGCAGGATGGGGAAGACGGTGGCGAGCAGGAGGGGGAAGACGGTGGCGGCGGCGCCCTCTGGTGGCGCAGGAGGAGGAGGGGGGAGATGGTGGCG
>NW_025227468.1:0-4536 GCF_018294505.1 Triticum aestivum | reverse complement strand
AGTTTGTCTGTTCACATTTAGTTTATAAGGTTTTCCTATTTGGCCAGTGAGGTCATAAATTATGTGACTTACGTCATGTTGGCACTTGAGTATTTTTACAACAGCATTGTGCCATTTCATTGGCTTGCATATATAATGTGGCAGTGCCTCTAAGCCTTGATTAATTATTGTGCTGCTATTTATATTTATAATCTTATCATATATCGAAGTAAACAATGAAAATTGTGACATCTTTAAGCTTTTAGCTTGCAAGCATCTATTAAATATTGTTTGTACTTCCAACACATACATACAATGCATGCTTTATTCAATAGTGTAATCTTTAGATACATGCATATTTGTGTATTATTTCTAATTAAAACAATGAATTCATTGGTTGGATTTCATTGCTCTTATGCAGTTTATTGCATTCTTAATGTTACGTACTATGTCATCCACATAATGTAATGTCAGTTCATTGATAATCTAAGTATGTCCATGGCAGGCAGAAGAAACAGAAAATCTAGAGAAATATCATTCGGTGAGCTCTTTCTTGGTAACATCATAATTTTGACAAATATTTGTTATTGTTGCATAGATTTTCCCATAATTCTTAGGAGTTGCTACAAGAAGAAATAACAAGTATATTGATGGATGGTTTTGTATTTATCCTCCAGGTTTTGTTCATCCGCTTCCTAATTTATTAATAAGAACAACTTATAGGAACAATACATCGATGCAGTGATAGGTCAGAGGCAGCAAAATTTACAGCGTTGTACGGCAACAGCAAAACAGGTTCTATGTATTGTGAATACTTCAAAATACTCTGTTTTGGTAAAACCATGGTATCTCATACCTACAAGCAAATTACTACAGTTTTTAATACTTTGGTTTATATAGTACTTTGCTATCAAACACAACCTAATTGTCTTCACGAAAATGCAATCATAAGGTTGCTAAGGAATTTGATGATAGTCATGTTGTGTAAACAATTAATATCACCCGATACATGATTCTAATTCTATTTATGTCGTGTACAGAGAAATGATACTACCTAGCACACATATTATTTTGTCTTTACTCGGAGATATGACTATACTTCATCCATAAGCACGGTATGCGACGAAGTTAATCAAGATGAACTCTGGTGTAGTTCAATTTTATGTAGTGTTTATTTGACCAATGAATTAATTTTATGTTGTGCCGATTTGACGAACAATTTGGCATTTTTCTGTTACATGTAAGAAAATGGCCATACTTTATAACACTACAAGGCCAAATTTAGTTATCATTTTTTATACTACATAAATATATAATCATTGGAAAAATTAACTCCATGAATTGTGTGTGATTGCCATGAGTAGCTAAATGTGGAAATTAATTCTACATCCAAATCGGCTGCTGCAAAGAATATTTATCAGAAAAACTTCAGAGTAAAATAAAAGGAAAACTATATATTTGTGTACTAAATTTTGGGGAAAAGGCTACATACTAAATTAGTATGAAAATAAATGACATATTGTGACAGGACAATATATGTTGATGAAAAGTTTTCTCAACACAGGGTAGTCCCTTCGACATTCATGTATGCAGTTGAACAAGTGACATATATTAATAGCAAATTACAACCTAGCCGCGCAAATGCGCGGGTCACTCCACTAGTTACATGTAAAGCGGCCACCAATTGGGCCTCAGGATCAGGAACAGCTAAATCCTCCTCTGTAGGCAACTTAACAGACGGGTTATGCAGGATATCTAGAAAGGTATTGGGTGGTACCGGTTTACGCCGAGATCCCAGCCGACTTAAAGCATCCGCTGCTTCGTTTTGCGCCGATCAATATGCTCAACCTGATAACCCTTGAAGTGACCAGCCACAATATCCACCTCTCGTCTGTAAGCCGCCATGAGTGGATCCTTAGAGTCCCAAGTGCCAGAAACTTGCTGAGCCACCAGATCAGAGTCTCCGAAGCATCGTACCCGGCTTAAATTCATTTCTTAGCCACACGGAGACCATGGAGTAAGGTCTCGTACTCAACTGCATTGTTAGTACAAGGAAACATTAAGCGGAGAACATAGCAAATTTTATCACCTCGAGGGGAAGTAAGGACAACTCCAGCCCACGAGCCCTCCAATTGCCTGGACCCGTCAAAGTGGATAGTCCAGTATGTGTTATCCGGTTTGTCTTCCGGTGCGTGCAACTCTGTCCAATCATTGATGAAGTCAACAAGTGCCTGAGACTTGATAGCTGTCTGAGGCATATACTTCAACCCGTGTGGTCCAAGCTCAATAGCCCACTTTGCAACCTGGCCAGTTGCCTCCCTGTTCTGAATTATGTCGCCCAAAGGAGCAGAACTGACCACTGTGATGGGATGGCCCTGAAAGTATTTCTTAAGCTTCCGACTCGCCTTGAAAACCCAATATACCAGCTTCTGCCAATGCGGATATCTTTGCTTTGACTCGATGAGCACTTCGCTGATATAGTAAACTGGTCTTTGAACCGGATATTCCTTCCCAGCCTCCTTGCGCTCAACCATAATAGCCACGCTGACAGCCCGGGCATTAGCAGCCACGTACAGTAACAGCGGATCATTATCAACCGGAGCAGCAAGGACCGGCGGTTCAGCCAACTGCCTCTTCAAGTCCTCAAACGCCGCATCAGCTGTGTCACTCCAGACAAAAGTGTCTGTTTTCTTCAACATCTGATACAGAGGGATCGCCTTCTCTCCCAAGCGGCTGATAAACCGGCTCAGGGCTGCAATTCGACCCGCCAGACGCTCAACATCATTGATACACGCCGGTTTAGCCAAAGATGTAATCGCCTTGATCTTTTTCGAATTAGCCTCAATGCCCCTGTTAGACACCAGGAAACCTAAAAGTTTACCTACCGGAACACCAAAGACGCACTTGTCCGGATTGAGCATCATCTTATAAACCCGAAGGTTGTCAAAGGTCTCCTTGAGGTCATCTATCAATGTCTCCTTCTTCCTGGATTTCACCACAATGTCGTCCACATAAGCATGAACATTGCGCCCAATCTGAGTATGAAGACAATTCTGTACACATCGCTGATAAGTTGCTTGGACACTCTTGAGCCCAAAGGGCATAGACACATAGCAAAAGGCTCCAAAGGGAGTGATGAAGGCTGTCTTCTCCTGGTCCTTAACTGCCATTTTGATCTGATGATAACCAGAATAAGCATCCAAAAAACTCAAACGCTCACAACCCGCTGTAGCATCAATGATCTGATCAATGTGTGGGAGAGCAAAAGGATCTGCCGGACAAGCTTTGTTCAAGTCCGTGTAATCCACACACATGCGCCAAGTGCCATTCTTCTTAAGCACTAGCACCGGATTGGCCAGCCACTCCGGATGAAAAACTTCGACGATAAACCCAGCAGCCAACAGTCGGGCTACCTCTTCTCCAATGGCCTTGCGTCTTTCCTCGTTGAAGTGGTGAAGAATCTACTTGACCGGTTCAAACTTGGGATCAATATTGAGAGTGTGCTCAACGAGTTCCCTCGGCACTCCTGGTATGTCAGAAGGCTTCCATGCAAAGATGTCCCGGTTCTCACGGATGAACTCGATGAGTGTGCTTTCCTATTTCGGATCCAGATTAGTGCTGATACTAAATTGTTTGGATGAATCACCAGGAACAAAATCAACAAGTTTAGTCTCATCAGCTGGTTTGAGCTTCAGGGTCGGGTCATGCTCAGTGGTGGGCTTCTTCAGAGGGGTCATATCTGTCGGATCAACATTGTCCTTGTAGAACTTCAACTCTTCTGGTGCACAAACCGACTCAGCGTAGGCTGCATCACCCGATTCACAGTCCAAAGCAATCTTACGACTCTCGTGTACCGTGATGGTCCCCTTATGACCCGGCATTTTGAGCTGCAAATAAATATAACAGGGCCTTGCCATGAATTTTGCGTAAGCCGGTCGTCCAAACAGGGCGTGATATGGGCTCTGGATTTTCACCACTTCAAAGGTCAAAGTTTCTGACCTGGAATCATGTTCATCACCAAACACAACCTCCAAAGCTATCTTGCCAACCAGATATGCCGATTTACTTGGTACTACACCGTGAAAAATAGTGTTCGACGGTTTAAGATTCTTATCCGTCAATCCCATGTGACAGAAGGTTTCATAATACAAGATGTCGATGCTGCTCCCTCCATCCATGATCACCTTGGTGAATTTATAACCTCCCACCTGAGGTGCCACCACTAAAGCCAGATGACCCGGATTATCAACCCGGGGCAGATGATCCTCTCTGCTCCACACAATGGGCTGCTCGGACCAACGCAAGTAACGAGGTACTGCCGGTTCAACAACATTAACTTCCCTCTTGTGAAGCTCCTGATCACGCTTACACAAGCTAGTGGTGAAAACATGATACTGTCCGCCATTCAACTGCTTTGGGTGACTCTGAAAACCTGATTGTTGTTGATTCCCCTGATTGTTCTGTTGGTTGTGACCACCTTGGTTGTTCTGGTTGCCCTGATTATTCTGAAATCCTGAGTTTGAACCGCCGCCGCCGTAACCCGGCCCGTGAAATCCC
>NW_025227467.1:0-4678 GCF_018294505.1 Triticum aestivum | reverse complement strand
GGGGGCGACGTTGCAGGTGCCTCATGGAATTTCTCGATCATGCTTGGCTTTATGTAGGCCAAGTGCTCACCAAGGCTACCACCCCTTGTCGGTGATAGTAGACCACCGAGGTTCATGGAGAAGCTATTGTGGAGGGTAATGATGAATGCAATGCAGTGCAAGAACGGCGTCAACTAGGACGCGACAAAGAGGTAAAACCATACATAATCTTTCATTTTTACTTTCTTGGCTGCTTCCGCTGAGATGGTAGTGTTTTACTAATGTATTTCCCGTTGCAATGCACGGGCAATTTTCCTAGTAATTATAAAAGTTTGTATGTAGTATATACTATATACGTGTCAACAACATGTCATGATTCCATGATAATTTAATCAACCTTGTGCGTGACTCGTTACTTGTTTGTATAATTCCAGCGCCTCCAGGAAAACCTTGGGCTGTGACAAAAACTGCCATCTTTTCTTAGCAGAAGATTGGAACTTGAAGTAAGAGAGGCATTCTTGCAATGTAGATTCTCCTCTCAGCATGGCATTCTCCTGCATGACCTGAACGGCTATGACCGGATCAACTCCAGCAGCAGCGAGCAGCAGGATTCCAATGTGGTCCGCTTCTAACTCACACCTAAATATCAAACACATATATGTAGGGTAACATATCATGAAGATATATATGAACACTTAATGTGATGGAGATGGAGATTTATGATAAGAGGTTAGACAAATATTCTGCATGATTTATGAACAATTAATGTCATGGAGATGAAGCATAAATAACCTTCGCTTGAAGGGCGCAAATACGGGAAACATGAAGGGCAATACGAGGAGGAACAAGATCGGCACTTTTTCAATGATCGAACTTAACCAGTGGATTATCCCTGACGAGTGCCTTGCAATAACGTGCCCAACCTATATGTACAACAAAAACAAGGGCAGCGCCAATTAATGAATGCCTGGTGAAAAACCAGCAAGAACAAGACATGCATACATGATTAGTATATATCTCTAAAGGTTTGACCGTATATCTGCAGACATTCTCCCCTCAACACACATTTTTATGTTTGACCGTATTTATACAATAATACACCAATATTTATGCCATCACATTAGATTCATGATAAAATATATTTTCATCATATACCAATTTTGGCAAAAAGAAAACTCAATCAAACTTTGTGATAGCTTGTAAATAGTGATGGCGTTTTAGAAGGCGATATGGTCTGCAATATGTTTGTATATATCTCTAAAGGTTGCTTAATTTTCATATGTATTTTTTGGAGGAATTTGCACTACCAGTGAAAATACAATAACAGTTAAAATAAGTTTGACTAATTAAGCACTTTAATTTGTAGGAAGTTATATGTGTGGCTACCTCATGCGCGAGCGTGAAGGCGATCTCGGCCTCACTCCTTTGGGGGTGGAGTAATGCAGTGTAGACTACGATTTTTCCGGCACCGGCGAAGGTCTCTGCACCCTTCTTTCCGTCACGCAGGAAGGAGTCTCCATTGATCTCGTCGTCTCTGACGACGATTACCTCCCAGTGGAGCCCATCCATCCACTGCAGCTCATCGGAGCGCGGCTTGGCCTGCTTGGCGACGTGCAGCTGCCTGACGGCGAGGCCATGGTGGGCAGCGCGGACCATGTCGAGGGCGATGCCGCGGACACGGACGGTGTCGGGATGGCGTGGGCCGAGGATCCTGGAGGCGTGCTCTTTCTTGAACTTGGCAAATTCGGCCTCGTCGCGCTCGCGCGCCTCTTCGTGGGAGAACAGCGCCAGATGGGTGCGGCCGCTGAAGGGCGCCCTCTCGCCGTACTTGAGGCGCACAGCGATTGCGGCCACGCCCGTCGCTAGGGCCGTCGCCGCGGCCACCTTCCGCGGGTCGTGGTGCCACGGCGGGGCCTCTGGCGGTGATGGTGGTGGCCGTTTGACGTGGTCGGAGTGGGAGAAGAATCGTCGCTGTACTGCCCCCAGACGGCAATGGAGATTATTGGTGCAGAGTAGGAGGCGGCGGGGGATGTTCCTCGGCATCTTCGTCCTTTTCGATCTCGGTATGCTGCTATGGGTTTAATATACACGTGCCGTGCTAGCTATGGATCATCGGAGATCTATTCTTTCTTTTTTTTAACACTGATAAGCCCTAAATGATCGAGATGCCTAGTTGTTTTTTTACGTGATAGCATTTTTTAACAGACGCAAGCGTTTATACCTACGCGGATACATGCACCCCCACGAATGCACACACGCACACCCTACCCCTATGAGCAAAGACTGAGCCGGAATATGATTTTTAGATTTACGAGGTCGCCGTAGACGTCTCGTCGTTGACGAGAATGTCTCTTCTCACTGAAAGCGCATCGTTGAAAATCCTTAAATAAATTCAGGAATAACGCGAGGACCAGGACTTGAACTCTGGTGAGCTCGGGATAGCAATGTCCCTCTAATCATCCAACCATAAATTGATTCACTTACGTGCTACTATATGACACGTTTTTTTAGAATAGATTATGGCACTATTTTGTTTTTTGCATATATCAATTTCCAGGTATGAAATTGCTAACCGGGCTAGCCACCCGGTAGCATACGACACGTTTTTTTTTGAATTATTTGAATTGCTTACCACATATGTCATGTGGTACCATATGACATGGTTAATTCACGGTACAGGAGACACAAAAAAGAAAAAAGATAGGAGAGTGATCTGCGCCGACACTTTGGAGCGGTCGCACCTTGTCCGTTGGATCTGGCCACCACTAGCCGTCAGACCCCCCTCTCTCGTCCCAAATCTTCCACCAACGCACGCGAGTAGCAGAGGGGAAAATACGGGAGTCGCCCAACGCTTAGCGCCGGTTGTGGAACGCAGTAATTTCAAAAAAATTCCTAGGCATACGCAAGATCTATCATGATGATGCATAGCAACGAGAGGGGAGAGTGTTGTCTACATACCCTCGTAGACCGAAAGCGGAAGCGTTATGACAACGTGGTTCATGTAGTTGTACATCTTCACGACCCGACTGATCCTAGTATTGAAAGTACGGCACCTCCACGATATGCACACGTTCAGCTCGGTGACGTCCCACGCACTCTCGATCCAGCTGTGTGTCGAGGGAGAGCTTCGTCAGCACGACGGCGTGATGACGGTGACGATGAAGCTACCGGCGTAGGGCATTGTCTAAGCACTATGACGATATGACACTAGTAGAAAAAGGGCCATTTGTCCCGGTTCGTAAGGCCCATTTGTCCCGGTTGGGGAACCGGGACTAAAGGGTCGGTACTAAAGCCCTAAACCTTTAGTCCCGGTTCTTACAACAACCGGGACAGATGGGCCTCCACGTGGCCGCTGCGACGAGCCCAGGCAGGAGGGCCTTTGGTCTCGGTTGGTAGCACCAACCATGACCAAAAGGCATACACGCGTCATTAGCTGGCAGGAGCTGAGATTTTTGTTTTTTTTAATGGGGTGATTTAGGGGGTTTGGGGGGGTTAATTTAGGGTGTTAGCTAGCTAATAGAGAGAAGTGTCCTCTCTTATCTCCGTGCTTGGTTTACCAACGCTGCTGCTATGCCTAAACGTGGCTTACATTTAAGTGAAGGCAACATGTGGTGCATGTCGAAAGTAATACTAATCCTAACTTGATCAAGTTTGGATTAGTACTACTTTCGACATGCAGCACATGTTGCCTTCACTTCGATCCAATCCATATTCATTTCACCCACTAATATATAATAACTCTTCATGCTCTCATCATGCATCATCATAATAACAAGTCCTACTAATCATCATCATACAACTTCTACTCGTTATTAATAACAAGTCATACGATCATCATCCTCATAGTCATCAAACCAACCCAACATAATTGTTCTTAGCACATGATCATCAGTATTAGGTAGGACCTAAATACCCTCTTTAAGGTAAAATAGCATAAAACAATACAGGCCCTGAATCTCCATTATGGAGAATGGAGATCATCATGTCTTCAATTCTTGCGCTTCGCTTCCTTTTGCTTCCAGGAACCTCCTTACGACTGCCCATACATTTTTTCCATTCTTTGATTTTCATGTCTCCACTTCTTTTAGAAATCTGATATGAACAGGTGAGATTCATAGGATGACCTGGCCGTATTTTCAAAACATCAAGGCGACCATTCTGATACATCAGATGAGGCACACAATCATTCGGGATTATCTGTTGAAAAACATAGTAATAACTTCATAGTTACCAATGTAGTTAAGTTTCAAAAGAATTTATGCAAAAGATGCACGGATGTCGTAATAGTAAAAAATCTTACCATGGCATCTCCATGGATGTTACCGTAGTTCAACACATGCACTAGTGGCACGTATTCACCATAATGTGGAAGAGTTTTATAATAGATATTGTAATTCTCAAGATCAGTACAAAATGCGACCAGATAATTTTTCTCCTGATAAATTAACTCAGAGCCATCGGTGTAGTGGCTTTTGTCTACCATCTTCCGCACATTGTTTGAACAATCAAAATAAGCTGTCAATGGAAATAAGCTGTCAACTATTTTGAAATAAACAATATAAATTAGCTAATACTTATGTTTGAAAAACTCACATAGCGGTAGAATTGGAAGGTATCAACAAGGACCCAAATGTCCATATTGTTTTGCTCGATGTCAGGATCACCAAGATCCATGGTGACAAGCATATCCTCATAAAAA
>NW_025227466.1:0-5144 GCF_018294505.1 Triticum aestivum | reverse complement strand
CTTGATCTTTGGTGTTGAGGGTTTTTCATAAAGTATGTTGGCTCAACACCAACAATATTGGAGGGTTTTGCAATTCTTTTTATTAAAAAGAAATCCTATGGAATTTTGGTTTTTATTCTTTTCCCTATAAAAGATTCCTCTTTTGCCATGTCACATGTTGATATTGTCTTCCAAAACCCACCCCTGCCTTGGATCCAGTCAAGACTCCCAACTCCAGCAAGTTTCAACCCATTTTTGATTTTTATTCTATTTATTTTACCCTCAAAACAATTTCTGTCATTTATTTTCGGCCTTGGTGACTTACAAAGGAAGTACCAGATTACTTTTGAGTTTTGATCCCAAACAAACTCCTCTGACTAGTCCTTAGTACCCCCAACCTAGATCCATGAAGATCCACTTGTTCACAGTTCAAATTTTTCGAATTTTGCTCACTGCAAGTTTGAACCAGATTTACCATTTTTG
This sequence comes from Triticum aestivum, assembly GCF_018294505.1. Taxonomy (NCBI): domain Eukaryota; kingdom Viridiplantae; phylum Streptophyta; class Magnoliopsida; order Poales; family Poaceae; genus Triticum; species Triticum aestivum. The sequence goes on along the minus strand of NW_025227466.1, from coordinate 4,682 downwards.
ATGAAATTCATCATTTTTATTCTTCAAAAATTCTGGGATAAATCAGGCAACCCCTAGATGCATTGAGAGGCCACCTCACCAAGGATCAACTCCAGAAGAAATTTCCACATGCCAAAATCATTTCATCAAACACCTGGCGTGCACTGTTTCTGTCAATATTCAGAAAAGTTCAGAGATTCAATGATTCGGTTTCAGTCGACAGTGTCGTTTCTTCAGAGCGCGGCGTCAATCTCGCCAGTGCCCGCGTTGGCACGATGCTCACTGCTCTTTCTCCTTATCCGGTGCGACGCACGGTCGTTTGGACGGGTGCAAGTGTCGGTGGCGACGTGGCACCTCATCGCCGGCGTCTTCTGCGGTGGCAGAACCACCCATGGCGGCCGACAGGGGCCGGCCCTGCCTTTTGGCGCCGACCAGCACCGCCCAAGCCACCCGGAGCCTCCGCATGGCCACCCCCTCCCCTGTGCACGCTGCAGCACAGTCACTGCGGCCAGAGAGGCGCAGGGCACGCTCTCTGCCGCCGACGAGCCCCGTGAGGCTGTTCCGTCGAGAGCGTGGAGTAGCACCCAAGTTTTGCCAAACTTCGCCCCGAGATGGAACCAGTGAACCTATCCGCAGCTGCCCCAACCCCTAAACCTCCCGTTCAACCACTGCCCCGCTGTAATCACCGCCGGAGTAATCCCGGTCGCGGCAACCGCCTCGGGCCGGCTATAAAAGGGGGACTCAAGCGCGATCTCGACCAGGCATCACCCCTCCACCTCACCAGAGCCACGCCTAGCTACTAGGAAGACCTCGGGGAGGCCTTCTTCCCCGACTACGGCCGCTCCGATCCGCTTCGGGCTCCGGCAAGATCCGCTCCGGTGAGAACAACCCTGCCTCCCATATCTTGTCAGCAACCTCCTAGTGCACTCACACTTCTAACCCAAGCTTCAATTTGAAGGTTGCAGCCCTCCTCGACGAGACCCATCCCCACCCGAACTGCCGTCCGCCGGAGTAGAGGCCGCCGTCGAAGTGGTGCTCGCCGGCGACCAACTCCACCACCCACAGGTGCGGAAGAACTCAATGAACCCGTAGGTACCCTCCTTTCCCCCTACCTCGGCGTGGATCGCCGCCGGCGACCACCGCGGCCCTCGTGCGCCGGTGGCTCTGTTTTGAAATTCAAACCTGACGGGTGGACCCCCTCGTCAGCATTTTCTCTTTTTCGAACCATTTTCTGAAAATGCCTTCTGTTTTTATGAACTAACCCCTGGAAACTTTCTGTTTCATTACAGATGAGTCCCTGGACTAAAACCTTAATAACTTTTAAACAAAAGATGATTTCGAATTGATTCTTTTTCTGTCATCTTTATTTTTCTGTCTAGTTTTTTATCATATTTATTTGAAAAATATTTGGAACACTTTTTGTGCACACATGGTATTTACGTTAGTATGCGTTTTCTTCATACCATAGATACCGGAGGAGGTGACGGAACCGCAAACTTCACCGAGCTAGACTCCGACTACTCCGAACCAGGCAAGCATGTTTGAACCTTTGATATGATGAGTGTTTTTCATAACTGCTTGACTAGTTATTTCATGGCATGTTCATATAAGCAACTGTGAATGTTATATTGCATGCAAGGCAACTACGTGTGAGCTTCGAAACCGTGTGTGCTCATTTGATGGAAGACAAAATGATCATGTGGTGACATGTACGGTGGTGAGCTAGTATTGTTGAAGCATGCCAGTCTTATGCCAACCGTTTAACTCCAGTGTTAACATGGATCAAGTCTCGATCCCGTTCGTTTTCCCCTTCGTGCCGCCACATGCTTTCTGCAAAGAGTGCGGTTTAGTAAGTTGCAAACCTCTTTCCTTGTACACACCAAACAGAGGGACCGCGATGAGGGTTCCATGGCCCTGGATTAAAGCCCGTCATCCGGTCAGGTGGCATGGGTGTTTCCGGTTGGGCCGAGAGGGGGGCACCCCTTAGAGCGCGCAATATAAATTTGATCCCATGCTATTCGAGGTTGTGACCTCCCCGTCTTAGAGTTTTTCTTGAACGTTGCCTAGGGTGATTCTTGGCAGCGGAATGTGGAATGGGTGTGTACTGGTTAGATGTGTTTCTTCTAAAATACCGTAGATGGAACTAGTCCTTCGTGACTACTGAAATCCGTTGGCTGTGGTTAAAGAGTACAAACTCTGCAGAGTCAAAACCATTCGAGTAACCGTATCTATGGTCAAGGACTGTGATCAACTCATCTATGTCAGTGTCAGTATCAGTCTCAACGTCTGTCTCAGTGTCAGTCTCGGTGACAATCTCCGTTAAATAAACATGAGTGTTAAACCCAGCTGAATGTTATTCCGTGGATGGACTAACCCGTTTATTATTATGTACTGAGTATTTCCTTGAAATGATTTAAATTCATGAACTGCTTGAATACGAAAGATGAAATATAAGCCCTTTATATGATGTCGCTCAGACGTCCGACTGTGGCACTATTATTATTTACCTTCGATATAAGCCCTTTATTGTGATGTCGCTTAGACGTCCGACTGTGGCATTCTTGTTATTTACTTTCGATATAAGCCCTTAATGTGATGTCGCTCATACATCCGACTGTGGCATTCTTGTTATTGACTTTCGATATAAGCCCTTTATGTTATGTCGCTCAAACGTCCGACTGTGGCATTCTTGTTATTTACTTTCAATATAAGCCCTTTATGTGATGTCGCTCAGACGTCCGACTGTGGCATCTCTGTTATTTACCTTCATTATAAGCCCTTTTCGAGATGTCGCTTCAGACGTCCGACTGTGGCACGCACTGTCATTTACATTTCAATATAAGCCCTTTATGCGGTGTCGTCCTGACGCCCGACTGCGGCATGTTAATTTATTTTTTTCCTTTCGAGGCGTCGCTTCAGACACCCAATCGGTCTTCAATTATTTTATTGGGATTTCGGGAGGACTACCCCCTGACTTCCCTTTTTATTTAACATGCCTTGCAAATTTATTATCTGAGTGTGCATTGCTAAACTGCTCATGTGCATCATGTTTGCATTTGTTATATCTTATGTCCGAACTGCCTTGCGAGTACATTCAAAGTACTCACCTGGCTTGTTGATTTGGCCAGATATTGACGAAGGCGATCTTATGGATGAAGAGTACGATAGCGAGTTCGACGCCTAGAGGAGTCCCAGTCAGTCCCGTGCGATCCTGGAATTGGTCACTTATATCATATACGCTTCCGCTACCCGAATAAAATCATCGATGAGCTGTAAGATTTAGGAGTCACGTCACCCGCTCCACTGTGACATATCCACCACCACATGTATTATGAGTCAGTAGTTATGCCACCACACCCCTTGTGTCATATCCGCCTGTATGTATTATATCGGCGTGCTTGTAATAAATTGTTGAGCAGCCTCAGCTCAACCTTGTATAATATTTAGTACCTCTGGATTTCTGTATCAAAGATTTGTCTACCAGTAAGGGATTTTTCCTATACTGGATTAATATAAGGGTCGGTTTCTCAATAAATATTTTATTGGAAAACCGGTCCTGACATGTATGATAGCTCAACAAGAGAAGCTAAGTGGGTGTGCATCCAACTCGCTTGCTCACGAAGACCTAGGGCATTTTGAGGAAGCCCATCATTGGAATATACTAGCCAAGTTCTATAATGAAAAATTCCCACTAGTATATGAAAGTGAAAACATAGGAGACTCTATCATGAAGATCATGGTGCTATTCCGAAGCACAAGTGTGGAAAAGAGATAGTAGCATTGTCCCTTCTCTCTTTTTCTCTATTTTTTCTTTATATTTCTTTTCTTTTTTTCTTTTTTTCTTTTTTTCTCTTTCTTTTTTTCTTTTTTTTTCTTTTTTGGTGGGCTTCTTTGGCCTCTTTTATTTTTATAAAGTCCGAAGTCTCATCCCGACTTGTGGGGGAATCATAGTCTTCATCATCCTTTCCTCACTTGGGACAATGCTCTAATAATGAAGGTCATCACACTTTTATTGATTTAAAACTCAAGAATTACAACTCAACACTTAGAACAAAATATGACTCTATATGAATGCCTCCGGCGGTGTACCGGGATATGCAATGAATCAAGAGTGACATGTATGAAAAATTATGAAGGTGGCCTTGCCACGAATACGATGTCAACTACATGATCATGCAAAGAGCAATATGACAATGATGGAGCGTGTCGTAATAAACGGAATGGTGGAAAGTTGCATGGCAATATATCTCGGAATGGCTATGGAAATGCCATAATAGGTAGGTATGGTGGCTGTTTTGAGGAAGTTAAATAATGGGTGCAAGATACGGGAGAAAGTTGCGCGGCATAATAGAGGCTAGCAAACTGAAAGGGTAAGTGTGTGTATATCCATGGACTTACATTATTCATAAAGAACTCATATACTTATTGCAAAAGTTTACTTAGCCCTCGAAGCAAAGTACTACTACGCATGCACCAAGAGGGATAGATTGGTAGGAAAAGACCATCGCTCGTCCCCGACTGCCACTCATAAGGAAGATAATCAAAAGAGCACCTCATGCAACAAATTTGTCACACAACTTTTACCATACGTGCATGCTATATATGGGACTTGCAAACTTCAACACAAGTATTTCTCAATTTCATAATTACCCAACTAGCATGACTCTAGAATTACTACCTTTATATCTCAAAACAATTATCAA
>NW_025227465.1:0-5726 GCF_018294505.1 Triticum aestivum | reverse complement strand
ACCGGGTCGTGGCACCAACCGGTACTAAAGACCCACCCTTTAGTACCGGTTGGTGCCACGACCCGGTACTAAAGGGGGTGCGCTGGCGCAGTGCGGTGCGGCAAGTTTAGTCCCACCTCGCTAGCCGAGGGGCTACCGCACTGGTTTATAAGCCCCAGTGCGGTAGCTCTCCTCTCCTAAGCAGGCCTACTGGGCCTACCTGTTCTCTTCTGCCTAGTGGGCCTACTGGGCCTTTGCGGGCCTGCATCCTGGCCCAACAAAAGGTTGGGTTCCTAGTCATATGCAGGCCGCTTTGGCCCAGTAGGCGGGCTTTTTTATTTTCTTAATTTTTTCACTTTATTTATTTTTGTTTTATTTATTTTTGAGTTGTTTTTTTGCTGTATTTAGAGTTTATTTGTGAATATTTTTGCTTTAGGTACAAAAAATTATAAACTCTCTGTTAGTGCCGGTAGTTTTCAAATTTGAATAGTTTAAATTTTGAATTATTTAAAATTTGTGTGAATCACTAGTTTGTGAATAACTTAACTTTGAAAAAAGATTTTTCAGTGATTCTCTTTTCTTATGTTTAATATTAGTGTGTTTTATCATTATGTTCAATTTGGTAATGCTTAGGTTATTTAAAAAATGAAATGCCTTTGTAACAGTTGAGTTTTCGTTGGAAACTCTGATACTTCGAAAGAGATTGTCCATTTTGTACACGAAGTGCATCCAGTTTTTGCCGTAATCCTCTCTACTTTTGTTTGCACATAAAATTTCTTCGCGTTTCAAATGCCAAAACACATAACTACCCTAACTATTACAGAGATTCCCTCCTGGGTCTGAAACACAGAAGAAAGTGATGATAGTGAAGCCGATCACATCCCAGATCTTTGGGTGTGAAACTTTTTCTTCGCGTGTGTCCCTTTGCACCGTAGGCATGGAAAATCTTCATCATTTAACTGGATGCTCGGGTCAATATTCACTGTGAATGGAGGAATTTCATCAAACTTTTCATAATCTTCTGACATGTCTGTCTTGTCATCCACTCCCAGGATGTTTCTTTTTCCTGAAAGAACTATGTGGCGCTTTGACTCTTCGTATGATCCATTCGCTTCCTTATCTTTTCTTTTTCTCGGCCTGGTAGACTTGTCTTTCACATAAAAAACCTGTGCCACATCATTGGCTACGACGAATGGTTGGTCTGCATACGCAAGATTGTTGAGATCCACTATTGTCATTCCGTAATGCGTGTCTTCCGTTACCCCGCCTCGTGTCATATTGACCCATTTGCACCGAAATAAAGGGACCTTCAAATCACCTCCATAGTTAAGTTCCCATATGTCCACTATGTAATCATAATATGTTTCCTTTCCCGTGTTGGTTGTTGCATCAAAGCGGACACCACTGTTTTGGTTGGTGCTCTTCTTATCTTGGGCGATCGTGTAAAATGTATTCCCATTTATCTGGTACCCTTTGAAAGTCATTATATTCGAAGATGGTAACTGGGACAGCGAGTACAGGTCATCTTGAATATCTCCATCATGTATGGCACGTTTCTGCAACCAACCGGCGAAAGTCCTCGTTTGTTCACGTGTAATCCAATCGTCAGACTTCTCCGGGTGTTTGGAGTGTAGAAAATTCTTGTGTTCCTCCATGTACGGAGCCACCAAGGCGGAATTCTGTAGAACTGTGTAGTGTGCTTCAGTGAGAGAATGCCAGTCCATACATATTATTTGATCCCCTCCTAGCGTGCCTTTTCCATCCAGTCTGCCCTTATGCCGCGATTCAGGAACACCAATCGACTTAAGGTCAGGAATAAAGTCAATACAAAACTCAATGACCTCCTAATTTTCATGGCCCTTCGAGATGCTTCCTTCTGGCCTAGCACGGTTATGAACATATTTCTTCAAGACTCCCATGAACCTCTCAAAGGGGAACATATTGTGTAGAAATACAGGACCCAAAACGTTAATCTCTTCGCAAAGGTGAACTAGGACGTGCGTCATGATGTTGAAGAAGGATGGTGGGAACACCAACTCGAAACTGACAAGACATTGCACCAAATCATTGTGTAACCTTGGTATGATTTCTGGATCGATTACCTTCTGAGAGATTGCATTGAGGAATGCACATAGCTTCACAATGGCTAATCGAACATTTTCCGGTAGAAGCCCCCTCAATGCAACCGGAAGGAGTTGCGTCATAATCACGTGGCAGTCATGAGACTTTAGGTTCTGAAACTTTTTCTCTGCCATATTTATTATTCCCTAATATTCGATGAGAAGCCAGACGGTACCTTCATGCTGAGTAGGCATTCAAAGAAGATTTCCTTCTCTTCTTGGTAAGAGCGTAGCTGGCCTGACCCTGATGTATGCCGTCTTTTCCGTGCATACGTTGTTGGTCCTCTTGTGCCTCTGGTGTATCTTGTGTCTTCCCATACACGCCCAAAAATCCAAGCAGGGTCACGCAAAGATTCTTCGTCACGTGCATCACGTCGATTGCGGAGCGGATCTCTAGGTCTTTCCAATATGGCAGGTCCCAAAATATAGGTTTCTTCTTCCACATGGGTGCGCATCCGTCAGCGTCCTTCGGAACAGGTTGTCCGCCAGGACCCTTTCCAAAGATTACCTTCAAATCCTTGACCATATCATGTACATCAGCACCAGTATGGTGGCGAGGCTTCGTCCAGTGATCTGCCTCACCTTTGAAATGCTTGCCTTTCTTTCTTATGGGATGCCTTGTCGAAAGAAATCGACGATGTCCCAGGTACATATTCTTTCTACAACTATCCAAATATATACTGTCGGTATCATTCAAACAGTGCGTGCATCCGCAGTATCCCTTGTTTGTCTGTCCTGAAAGGTTACTGAGAGCAGGCCAATCATTGATGGTCACGAACAGCAACGCCTTTAGGTCAAATTCTTCCTGTCTGTGCTCATCCCACGCACGTACATCCGTTCCATTCCAAAGTTGTAATAGTTCTTCAACTAATGGCCTTAGGTACACATCAATGTCGTTGCCGGGTTGCTTAGGGCCTTGGATGAGCACTGGCATCATAATGAACTTCCGCTTCATGCACAACCAAGGAGGAAGGTTATACAAACATAGAGTCACACGCCACGTGCTATGGTTGCTGCTCTGCTCCCCAAAAGGATTAATGCCATCTGCGCTTAGACCAAACCATACGTTCCTTGGGTCACCTGCAAACTCCTCCCAGTACTTTCTCTTGATTTTTCTCCACTGCGAACCGTCAGCGGGTACTCTCAACTTTTCGTCTTTCTTACGGTCTTCTGTGTGCCACCGCATCGCCTTCGCATGCTCTTTGTTTTGGAACAAACGTTTCAACTGTGGTATTATAGGAGCATACCACATCACCTTGGCAGGAATCTTCTTCCTGGGGCGCTCGCTCTCGACATCACCAGGGTCATCGCGACTGATCTTATAACGCAATGCACCGCATACCGGGCAAGCGTTCAAATCCTCGTACTCACCGCGGTAGAGGATGCAGTCATTAGGGCATGCATGTATCTTCTGCACCTCTAACCCTAGAGGGCAGACAACCTTCTTTGCTTCATACGTACTCTCGGGCAATTCGTTGTCCTTTGGAAGCATATTCTTTATCATTACCAGCAACTTTCCAAATCCCTTGTCAGATACACCATTCTCTGCCTTCCATTGCAGCAATTCAAGTGTGATGCCCAACTTTTTTTTGTCAGCTTCGCAATTCGAGTACAACAATTTATTGTGATCCTCTAACATGCGCTGCAACTTCGTCCTCTCCAGATCACTTGCGTGGTTTCTCTTTGCATCGGTAATGGCCCAACGTAGATCATCAGCGGGCTCATCTGATGCCTCTTCTTCAGCTTATTCCCGCATTGCCGGCTCAGCTTCTTCCCCCATTGTTGTATCATCGTATTCAAGGAATCCATGGCCAGGATAGCCGCCGTCATTCTCTTCTTCTTCATTGTCTTCCATCATAACCCCTCTTTCTCCGTGCTTGGTCCAAACATTATAGTGGGGCATGAAACCGGACTCAAATAGGTGGACGTGAATGGTTCTTGATGTAGAGTAATTGTGACCATTCTTATAGCCAGCACATGGACAAGGCATAAAACCATTTGCCCGCTTGTTTGCCTCAGCAGCAAGCAGAAAAGTATGCATGCCATTAATGAACTCGGGAGAGCATCGGTCATTATACATCCATTGTCGGCTCATCTTCATTACACAACACTGAATAGACCAAATTAATACAAGTTCATACTTAAAGTTCATATACAACACTTAATTAAATGCAAACATACAAATAACTCTCTAGCTAAAGAATTTAAATGCAACAACAAATGCGATCAAGATCGCAACTAAGGTAACAATTGATCCAACAGCATAATGATACCAAGCCACACTATCAATGGCATATTTTCTAATCTTTCTAATCTTCAACCTCATTTTCTCCATCTTGATCTTGTGATCATCGACGACATCGGCAACATGCAACTCCAATTCCATCTTCTCCTCCTCCTCAATTCTTTTCAATTTTTCTTTCAAATACTCGTTTTATCTTTCAACTAAATTTAACCTCTCGACAATAGGGTCGGTTGGAATTTCCGGTTCACATACCTCCTAGATAAAAATATCTATGTGAACTTGATGGGCATAATTTGTCATAAACGCGAAATGCAACAACTAGTTTTAAAAGAGAATATACCACATCCGAATCATAACAAGGACGAGGGCCGACGGGGACGGATATCAAAACCATGGCACTATGTATAACAAACAACGTACGGGTAAGATAATTATACGAGTAACTATATATCTAAATCGCACAAACATCAATTTGGTAATGTAAAACATTCATGAAAAAGAGCCTCACCACAAGGTGGTGCCGGCGACGGGACGGTGCGGGCGATCGACGGTGGTTATGGCGGAGATTTAGAAGGCACTAAATAAACCACACCTACATATGCAAACTAAGTGTTACTTTTGACCTCAAATTGCATATTAATCAAATACTAGCAAATTATAATTTCTCCCAAATTAATCACTATACAAAGCATTGCAAGAGCTAATCTAGCAATGAGAGTTGAAAGGACAAAACTGCTAACCTTTGTGATCATTTGAATGGATGGAGGCGTTCAAATCTTGACAAATTTTGGGCAAAATTTGTGAGGAGCTCGAGGAAGAGAGGAGAAGAATAGAGGAAGTGAGGGGCAAGGTGATGAACAGAGTGGCTCGGGTGGACGAAGGGTTTATGTACGTCGACCTTTAGTACCGGTTCGTGCCACGAACCGGTACTAAAGGTGCTGGACGGACCCCAGACTGACAACACCCTGCCAGCACTCTCTTTAGTATCGGTTCGTGCCACGAACCGGTGCTAAAGGTTAGCCACAAACCGGTACTAATGAGAACGGCCGGCTAGCCGTTTGAACCGGCACTAATGGACACATTAGTGCCGGCTCAAAATCAAACCGGCACTAATGTGTCTCAGATTTGCCCGTTTTTCTACTAGTGGACTGGAAATTGCTTAAGCATGCAACACAAAGTTAAGTATGTGGTTCATGCAAACTTGGAAACTTGCCTTGTAAATAAAAATCCAATGTTTGCACCGTATAACATGACATATCTGTGTTTATAAGGCCTGCCAAACTTCTGCAAGCCGTCGCCTTCATCGTGTTGCTCGCCGCCGCCAGGCAAGATGCATCACACACAAGCCGGCGCTACTGCCGCAAAGGGGGCATGTGCTTCTG
>NW_025227464.1:0-7851 GCF_018294505.1 Triticum aestivum | reverse complement strand
GTCCGGCGGTAAACCGCCAGGGCAATTTTAAGTTTATCATATGCAGAAACAGGATTGCATAAAACTATTACTGAGCATAAGTCGACATAGCTCTATCCGGATGGATTAAAAGTATCAGGCAAAGTGTCTATGCACGATGGTATAATAGACCAAGTGTTTAAAACTAGCCTATTACAAGGCAGCAGGCGCCCAAAAGAATAATTGTTTATCACTGATATCTCAACATGAAAAGTTAAACCGGCTTCCGGATTATGACTCTTCCTCAGGTTGATGTGAAGGTTGCGGATCATCCTGCGCCGGTTCACCCACCGCCTCCCCACCCTGTGGCTGGAAGTCAATGGTTTCCCAGTCAATCCCAGATAAAAGCTCGGAAGACAGCTTCATCGCTTATAAGATCAGACGGTTCAACATCAGGGGCATAAGTATGCTTATGGATTGGCGGGATAAGATTTTGCGTTTCATAAACCAACGCATAAATCCGTTTGTTGTCTACGTCATAAATCGACCGGTGGAAAGACAAATTAGTCTCTTCGGCCAGTTTACTTGCAAGCGTGCGCATCTCCTTTGTCAAAGCTCTAAGGGTATCATTGTCAAATTCTGATCCATCTTCTTTTTGGCTGGGATAGCCATTCCCAATGTCTTCCGAATCAAGATCACCTATCCAGGCCTTAGCCCGAGTCAGGGCAGACAGTGCACCGGCCCTTGCAGCAGATCTCTTCACCTCCTCTAGCTGGGCAGGCGTCATGGATAACTTGGCCAATGTATGCTTGATTAAAGTTGGGGCGGTTTATTGTACAAAGCTGTGCAGATGACCCATTGAGCGTCGGTATATAAATGCTCTATCAAGGTATAGGCAGCCTTCAGTTTTTTGCGCATGTCTGAACCGAGATGGGCAACACGGCTACCTGCAATGGTTACAATATTATTGTTAAACCGGCGATTTCACGGATGATTAAGTACAGTTCATGAAAAGGATATTTACCAAAGACAGCAGAGGTCATAGCGTTGATTTGCCGCTTTAGGCCAGCCAGCTCTTCTAGTACCAGTTTAAGGGACACTTCAACATCCTCTGCCCGCTTTAACAAAGTTGTTCTTTCAGCTTCCCAATCTGCTCGTTCGCCTTTGAAGCCATCCTTCAGTTTTTCCATGGCTGTTAAAGCGCTGATCAGCTCTTCTTTGGCCTTGGAAGTTTCTGCTTGCTGGGACTTAATGTTCTCTTGGAGGTCGGCGATTTGAGAATTCTTTTTGGTCAGGTCAGCCTGCAAGAGACAATCAATAAGTTGATGATACATCTTTGAAGTCCCAAGCACATAAAAGTTATACACTTGGCACTTGGGGGCTAATGTGGATTGCTTTTTCTCAACTGATATTTTAAGTCCCAAGCACATAACAAGTTATATACTTGGCACTTGGGGGCTAATGCATACCGGATCAATTCAAGGTTATCAAGTTTTTATCAATAAACCAGATACTACATGACAGGAAAGATGCCAGTTCATCCTAAAGGTATAAACCGACCCTTGGTGGCTACTGGAGTTGATAGTGGAAGCAAGTTCTAAGGAAAAAGAACTTGTGCAGGAAGGGATATTTACCTCATATCACTCTTTCATTAGACCTACTAAACCGGTTTCATAGTCATGGCTGGTATATAGATGGTTTAGATATCCAGAGTGGATGTCCTGAGCATTAAGGTGGGCATAGCTTAATAAATCTGTTTTCCATTTGCCTTTGTCCACAGCGGAAAATTCTTCCTTGGCACTATGCTTTGATAAAGAGACAGGGTTGCTAGGAGCAGTATGGCCAAAGCCGGTAATCACAACGTCATCTGTGGTGCCATCAACAGTCTTGTCTGGGCTTGGCGGTTTAGCAGATGTTCTTGCTGGGCTTGGTGGATCAGCAACTAGGCTCGGCAGATCAGCAGACTGGCTCGTTGGATTCATTTCTGCCGGTTCAACAAAAGTATCCTGACCTTGAGGTACCGGATCATCCAGAGTAATATCAGCATTCTGATCAAGAGCCTCTGAGGTCCTCTTCGGTTCAGTGGACGGATTATCATCAGTTGGTGTAGTCAGCTTGGCTTTTTTGCTAAGTTTGGCTTTGCCACTAAAAAAACAAACACAGAGGTTAGTACAATAAACCAGTGCAAGGCATAAAAAATTAAGTATAGTATGCTTACCCAGGAACAGTCTTGAGTGGAGGCATCTGTGTGGTTGATGAATCGCCGGAGGATGAATGGGAGGTTCCCTGATAATTTGAATCAGGCGGATTAAGAGGATATCGGAAGTAACCCTCCTTGGGATAAAGTGTATTAGAAGAACAATGAAACCCTAATGGTAGATCTGAGGTGAAGAAGAAGGAAACTTACAGAGATTGAAGGAGTGACGGAGAGGCGCCGTGTTTCTCTGGTCAGATCAGGTTGATGCAGCGACCATTGTTGGTGCAGAGGCGAAGCTTGATGATGGTGGCTGTGCTCGAGCACTGAGGCGACGCGAGGAAGACAACGAGGTGAAAGGGCACGAAGGGGAAAAGAAAGAATGACCCTTGGTTCTATTTATAAGGCAAAGGGATAAATGATAGGCACGGGAATCGAGGAACCCAAAGAATGGATATGTGACACAGCTGTCGCCTTGTTTTTCGGAGGTTCATTAATAAAAGGGAGGTATTTACAGGTTTTTAATAAGCAGGTGACGTCATGGCGATTTACTACAATCTTGAAAGATAACGTCACAGCGGTTTACCAAGTTCATATGGAGATGATGTCATGGCGGTTTACAAGTTTCATACGAGGATGTTCAGGGAGTTTTTCTAAGTGTTGAAGATTGACATGAACAGGTTCAAATCAATCTGGGGCCTAATGTTGGGGATATAACTACTGAGTATAAACCACCCAGGAGGGGCCGGGTTATGCTCACAAGGAATCATCCATATTGAAGCCCATGAAGATAAGGAGTATGGCGCTTTACTATAGAGACTTAGAGGCCCAGAGCCCAAGGGAGGATTAGGGCCCATAGACTTAAACCGCCATGAGATATGTAACTTGTGTTGAAAGATAGGGAAAGGTAGAAACCAAGCCGGACACATGTATGAGCCGGCCTCGGGATTCTGTAAACCGTCGGGCGTCAACCTGTGTATATAAAGAGACGACTCGACAGCGATTCAGGGACAAGAAACAACAACTCGAGAGATAGTTAAAGCGGATTCACTCCCTGCTCATCGAGACCCCATCAATTCCACCACAACTGGATCGTAGGCTTTTACCTTCACCTTAAGGGGCCGAACCAGTATAAATTCCCCGTGTCCTTTGTCAGGTTTAACCCCTTTAAGCTAATCTCGTTGTGATGGCTCCACGACTAAGTCCTCTCACTAGGACATCTAACGTGTTAATTCCACGATAGGTGTGGACCCGTTTAAACTTCTGTGTTAGTGTTTCAAAAGTTTCAGGTGTGGATCCATTTTAAACCTCCAGATGTTAGCCTGTTTAAAAAATAACTTGGGGGAAAGGCGACACGGTGGACAGGGTACATGGGGACAGGACAGGACAATTGTCCACATTTAGTTGGCTGAAAAATATGACTAAAAACGTCGTATATGAATTAGACAGTCCCAAATATAATAATACATTTATTATTGCCTATAGGGTGCAGTTCCAACAGATGTGAGGGGCTAAACAATAAAAATAATCCCTAGAAGCCCTCCAAATTGGCTCAACGACGGACTTCTTTCCAAGGGTGCGGGCAATGACCGACACCCCCCCCCCTCCCCTACACACAGCTCCGCCATTGTCTAATTGTGAGATGGTCTAAGATTGTACAATAGCAAGTTCCTACTCAAATCCTGAGCAGTGTCATCCCGGTCGGCCTACTGACAATAGGACAAAGCCAACTGGTCCAATGTCCAGTTCTATTGATTTTGGCTTAATTACGTGATTCTCCTATCGATCGATGTTGATTGAGTTGGCTCTCCCGTATTTCTCACCAAATGCTACCTATTAATTGCATATTATCAGTGAGAAGGCCTTGTACAATGTTGAGGTCTTTATTTGTAAAAAGAGACCATTATTTTCTTAAGTACCACTGATTATTTTTATTGTACGAACAAGCATCAGTGCTTAAGTAAATAAAAAATGGCTTCTATTACTAACAAGCTCGACCTTATACGAAGCAAATTTTTCGTGTTAAAAAAGTTACTAACAGATTGCCATCTTGGACGAAACAAACTTGCCGCCATATCAAGCATAAACACTGCCACCTATTTAGATAGCAAAATCTGATGTATCGAGAAAATTTAGATAGTTTTTGTTCTCTAGGAAACATGGAAAAAATTGAAAAAGTTGTACTTATCACATAGCAAAAATGGAAAATTTTCAATTCCAAAAAATCAAAAGTGTGGATTTTACAAATAGTTAAAATTTGTAGCATGGCAAAATTTTAGAAAAATTGTCCTCTAGAAAGAAGAGAAAAATTGAAATGAATCTAATGGTGACGTGGAAATTTTACAATTGCAAAATGCCATGGTCCACTAATTTGCCATATAATTTTAAAAAAGACATAAAACATACATGATTGGAAGGGCAAAAGATATGAATGTGCCATGTGATTTGTCACATCTAGAGTATTTCCATGTGAGAAAAAATACTGAAAGAAAGTAACTAATTTCCATAAGGTCCAATTAGTAAAATTGCTATAGTATAAATTATAAAATTGCCATTATACCTATAAAACCCTACCATTATTTACTTAATAATTGTCATGTTCTAATTAATAAAAGAATGTCATCCTATCTACAATAAAACTACCATGATCGAAAAAGTACAATGCCATGCTACCTACAATAAAACTATCATGACCTAGTTAATAAATTGACATAATCTAAATAATGAAATTGACATGATCTAAATAATAAAAGTACCAAGCTACCAATAATAAAACTATCATGGTCTAATTAATGAAATTGACATTGACTAAATAATAAAATTGGCATGGTCTACATACAAAAAACTGTCATGGTAATAAAAGTACCCTGCTACCTACAACAAAACTAACGTGGTCTAATTAATATAATTACCATGCTGCCTATCATAAATTCCACAAGATAAATTTACCATGATCTAACAAACATGGTGACTTTTGGTATTCTGTAGTAGGAACATGGAAGGAATGTTCATATTTGAAAAGGATGGCAAATTTAGGGATTTTGTTCTTTGAAAATATGGCAAATTTAGGGGTTTTGTTATATAAAAGGATGGCAAATATAGGGATTGTGTTGTTTAAAAAGATGAAAAATTTAGGGACTTTGTTCTTTGAAAAGATGGGAAATTTAGAGAATTGCCATGGGCACATGCAAAATTTAGGAATTTAGTTCTCTATAAAACTATGACTAGGATTGGCAAAATCTGGCGTGGTACAAAAATAAGAATTTCCATATATATGGTATCTATAACAATATAAAAATACCCAAAGGAGCAGATTCAATCAATCTCAATTTTTGAATCATGTCAATCCAACGACCTATATTGCTCCAATGTTGAGTGCTCAACATGTTTAGCATGCAGCTAATATCGTAGGAAATATCATCGTCTCTGCTAGTCACATAATTAAAGTTTAATCTATATCTTACCGAATATCAATGTACAATTAATTTTCTTCCAAATATTAATGTGTCTTGCATATATGACTTTACTAGTATTTATGCCACATGGAGGGATCTTGGCAAATATTGTGTTTTCCTAGTGCCATGTGGAAGGATCTCGACAAAAATGTGATTTGTTGTGTGTTGTCCTTTTGCCTATTGTTTTATTTGTGGAACTCGATTAAGGTCATTTTTTTTCTTGCACTCGGAAAACAACCTATTGCTAGGAAAATTTCTAGATTCCAATAGTGAATTTAGTTACATGGTCGACTCATATCCAGCCATGACCTTCTTTGGAAATGATTAGCAAAATTGTGGTGCATACATTCTTGCCAACATGCGATTTGGAATGTCATGAATCAGGGCAACTCCAACGCGGTTCACCAAACCGCTCATAAATTTTTGTACCAGACATTCCGTACATTTTTTGCCATCCAACATCAGTCGTCAATTTTTTCTATAACATTCCGGGTATCCAAAGTGCCACAAACCAGCAAAACACATAGAGGGGTTTAGATGAGCCTGGACATCTGCCACGTACACTTCCGACACCGCCGGCCCAACCAAATGTCCCACTTGGAACCCTTTTCCCCAATTCGTCCCTCCCACTATGCTCTATATCCGAACCCTCACTATCCAATGTCGTCGTTGTACTGCCCAGGCCACGACTAAAGCCTTGTTGGACCTCCATCACTCTAGTCAGACAGTTGCCAACCTTGACTTACGCCGTCGTTCCAACCCAGATCCCGCCGGCGCCCAAGTACGATCCGCTTCTTCCGTCGCCGTCCAAGGCGGACGCCATGTCCTGCAAGTGTTCGGCCAAATGCCATATATAGCAGAATATTTTCACGTTGTTGTTGTTCACTTTGAAGGAAACACGATGGTTGCGCACTCAGTGAAGGAGGAAGAACTTTTATGGGATGTGTGGTGTGTGGTTGGCCACAAGTGTGCAGTTTCAAGGCATGAAGCATAATGCGGCATTCTAGCAAAGTGTGCGTGTCTATTTCAATGAGCACAAGCAGTAAGCACCCTACGACATGAATGTGATCCATGGTAGGGACTAAGGTCGCTGCTCCATCGATGGCAGGTCATTCAAAATGTGGTGAACAAGTATTGTGGTGTGTACACACAAGGGTGGGCAAGGTGGCAAAGGGGAGCGTCGCTCAAAGAGCTCGTAAGTTTTGCTTGCTCTACTTGTTGGTCATTTAATTCATTTGCTCAATATTGCAGCTTATCGATCATGTCATTGTCTAGAGTGTGCATTCTACCATAGGACGAGTGGAAGCCCTTCACAATGATGCATTGTTTGGTGAAGCTCAGTGGCCATGGCAACTAGATCAATTACCTATGAGAAGTTCAAGCTTGAGGAGAGGAGAGAAAGTTTGAGATGAAGGCCTCTTTTGGGATCGATGAAATTTTAAAACTTGTTTAAAATATTTCGAGAAGTGCTTTCGAATTATATTGTATGGTCGTATTGTTATTAATCTAGATACATTTGTCAAAGTGACTAGAGACAGTGATTTGGTTTAGTTTTGTTATATATATTTTTAGGAAATTGCCGAAAATTTGATGACTTGCTTTGGATGGTTTCCACCCCTATTCATGTTTGTAGACACGTTCAAACGTGTCCACAGACATTTGGTGGCGTATGTTTTGGTGTCCTTAGAACTTGAGGAGGAGATAACGTGGGTCCTGATCTTATGGCATAACGGTGGTCTGACTTCCTCTACTCTACAATCAACAACTTGACCTGTGCGCCCAAATGATTAGCATGTGATTTTATATATAGTCGTACATACGCGCGGGCCTGCATTCCTCCATGATTCCCTCCGTAGCCATGTGAGCTTGTAGTCCTAAACACGCCATACGCGTAGTCGTCTCGTCGGATGCAACGGCAACTTGCGCCGACTCGTCGTTCTCACCTCATTTTGCCTATTGGCCTGCCTATAAATGCCCTGGCAATGTCATCCTGTCCAGCCATCACAAGTTCACAACACAAACAATCAAACAGGAGTAGTACACATCTTACAAGGTTAGTAAGAAGGTTGTTCATAGTCGACCAAAATGGCTGGCGTCTCCACCAACGCCATTGCTCTTGTGCTTGTGGCACTCCTCTCCGTGCTCGTCACCTCCGTCCGTTCTGCGGCCAACTACGACACCGCCGCCGCCAGATCCTACAACCCCGGCTGGCTCCCCGCCAAGGCCACCTGGTACGGAGCGCCC
>NW_025227463.1:0-8183 GCF_018294505.1 Triticum aestivum | reverse complement strand
AGAGAGAGAGAGAGAGAGAGGAAGCCATCTAGCTACTAACTACGGACCCGTAGGTCTACAAAGAACTACTCACGCATCATTGGAAAGGCACTAATGGAAGTGGTGAACCCCTCCATGACGGTGTCTAGATTGGATCCGGTGGTTCTGGACTCTGCGGCAGCTGGAATTGATTTTCATCGACTCCCCTAGGGTTTCTGGAATATTGGGGTATTTATAGAGCAAAGAGGCGGTTCAGGGGGCACCCGAGGTGGGCACTACCCACCAGGGTGCACCTGGACCTCCTGGCGTGCCCTGGTGGGTGCTGCTCCCCTCGAGCCACCCCCAGTTGCTTCCATGGCCCACTGCATGTCTTCTGGCCCAAATAAAATCCTTCAGGAGTTTCGTTGCGTTTGGACTCCGTTTGTTATTGATTTCCTGCGATGTAAAAAACATGCAGAAAACAACAACTGGCACTGGGCACTATGTCAATAGGTTAGTACCAAGAAATGATATAAAATGACTATAATATGATTGTAAAACATCCAAAAATGATAATATAACATCATGGAACATTCAAAAATTATAGATACGTTGGAGACGTATAAGCCTATAGCAATAAGGATATGCTGCATGCGACCAAGAATTTTCTGTCATCCAGTTTTGATATGGAAGATCTTGGTAAAGCCTCGTATGTCCTCAGGATCGAGATTCATCGAGACAGGTCCAGAGGAATGTTAGTAATATGACAATAGGCATACAGTGAGAGAATATTGAAGAAATTCAATATGCATAAGTGTGTAGTCTCACTTGCTCCTATACTGAAGGGCGATAAGCTTGGGACATTTCAATGTTTGAGGAACCAGTATGAAGTTGATCAGATGAAATCGGTTCCTTATACTGCAGATGTCGGAAGCATCATGTACTCTCAAGTTTGTACATGCTTGGAGTTGGCTTTTCTAACTTGAATGCTTGACATAGGACCACTGCAAGGCCGCAAAGAAAGTGTTGCATTATATGCAAGGAACTAAAGGTCTCATGCTTACATATAAAAGGTCTTATAACAAAGAAGCTATTAGTAATTCAGACTGATTTTGCCCGGTGTGGGGATAGTAAGAAATCCATGTCAAGTTATATAGTCACACTCGCGGGAGGAACCATATCGTGGAAAATCTCCAAACACACATTCATTGTTGTGCCTATGATGCAAGCACATCTTTTGAGGCCACCGGGGAGGCTATATAGCTAAAGATTTTTATTCCCGGGCTTAAAGTGGCTGACATCATGTCTGAACCAATTGTATTGTACTACGCCAATGAACCCATAGTCTTCTATACAAGTAACAAGAAGGCAACTGCTGCTGCCAAACACATTAATATAGTTTCATGTTGTGAAAGATAGAATCCAGTATCAAACAATTAATGTTAAACATATAAGAACGATACATATGCTTGCCGATCTGTGAACTGAAGGGTACCACCCAATACTTTTCATGAGCATGTCACTGGCATGGGACTACTTGAAGGCTTATGATTCTGGAATAAAGGGACAACTAACATAAACCACGCCCAATAAGCAAAACGTTTTCCATTTTGAAATAGGTTGTTATGCTATAAGTGTCGAGGTTCTGTGGTGTTAAGAGAGGGCCCCACATTTCACTTTGGTATATCATTCCAACGGAGAAGGGGAAAATGTAGTTAAGCCTAACGATCGGGGGGATGCTGGTTTGATCTCATGGCTTAACAGACCAGTTTGATCTAACGACTTAACAAGGAATAAAATAACGTTAAGAGAGGGCCCCACACACCAATGTACATGCGCCTCATCTCTTACTAATGCGCTCTGATCGGGGCATCCAAGCCAAATCATGGTTTAGGTCCCGTATTGCACGGCGCTATATAAAAGGCATATGGGAAAGAGTCGAGCCTCTATGTGGTCATTCATTCACATCAGGTTCACTCTCCTCCCCATATTCCAAAACCCTAACTGATCAAAGGTTGTGCTGCATCAAAGGGAAAACCTAGCCATCTCACCGCCGTCACATGACAGTGTCGGTGGCGGCCTGAGGGGATCAGGACTTTAGGAGGTCGCCTACATCGACTACATCATCCCTTTATCTCGTCTACATCGAGCAGTCAACCATGTCAACTTCTATCACAAGTAAAGAATCCCGAAACCCTCTCTTTTATGTGATTATGTGTTCTCAGATGCAATCACATAATACTCTATGGCTCTATGCAAATAATCTAACATCTGTTTGCTTTTTGGCGCATAAGCCTCATTTGTATTATTGCTAAACTCACCTCCAATATTCCTTGCACGCCGATTGCAACCCAAGATGAATGAGTTCATCTTGCCATCCCAGAGTGTCTTTATCAAGAAAAGATCAATCCCTAAAAAACTTCATGTGTGTGACTCTTAAAGCAAATAAATCAGCGGCCCTCATGCTAAAAATTAATGTTGCAATATCTTTCGATCACATACCCTGTGACTATCTTCTTTTACAAATGAGAGAAAAAACAACTCCAATAGAAGGGAAGAGGAGGAGTGTGTTTCTCCCATGGGCCGAAGGAAGGAAAAAAATGTTGGCATGCCAGTAATACCATATTACACAAATAAAGTTGGTAGGAAAACATGGATATTATTAATCTCAGTGGAGGAAAAACAAAGTTACAAGATGCCAATAGTAAAATTACACTTCGTGGCTCACTAGTGTGACCAGTCTAACTATAGCAATGTGTGCTCTGCTAATTCGCAGGGCCTCGGATGGCTCCTGATTAATTACTCCCGTGAATTACACCGTGAGATACCTCTGGTTAAGCTAGGTGGACGGATTCTCTTCATGTTCACCATGCATGATGACAAAGGTGTGTGAGTGGTTGGCAGCGGAACCCGTGCCCTCATAGAAACACACGCCGCCCAGGACATAGCCTTTGCGCTAGCCATGCCTGCGCTTGTCATCGTGCCTTGTTGGTCTTTGTGGCTCTGATGTAATTTGTGTCAGAGTAGCATGTGTCCTGTTTGGTTTGGACTTCTCGACGACCTGCTAACTGTTTGTTGGGGAATGCAACGACACCGATCGCGTGAGTAATTTTTTTAGAAGACCGGCGTCAGTGAAACATAACAAAATATATCGGTGAACATGGATCCACATACACCCGAATGAATAAGAAAACTAAAAAAAAGCAAATACAAATATTTCTGTTTTTTCTTAGAAAAAATGGTCGAGTGTTCTACTCACTTGTGAAGTTTGGTGATATCCTGGTGTTCTAGGCAGAAAGGCATAAGTAAATTGTTTTCGCCATGTTTAATTAAATACATAAAAAATGTGTGTTATTTTCATAAATCAGGATTTAAAAATAGTATCCATGTAATTTTAGAAAAGAAACAAAAAGAGAAAAAAATAGAAACAAAGGTAGAAAACCGACATATTACTCGGTCTTGCAGAACTCTAATCCATGGGCTAGTGAGCGAGAAAAGAGCCTGGCAACATGTATTGGCCAGCCAATGTCGATCATTTAGTTCTAGACCATGCAGAAGAGCTTGCAAATTTAAGCCGTTTATTTTATGTTTTTGCGGGTGAAGCCGGTTTTTACTCAAGCACTGGTGCTTAGGAAAATACAAATACAAATAAACAGGGGTGTCTAAGTAAGCTTATGTGCTACAATACAAATAAACACCGATACTTAAAAAATTATCGGTTCCTTTTTTACAAATATACCTCGCTAAAGACCTTGTATTATACAAGGTCTTATTACTCATAACTAGCAAAGTGACCCGCTCGATGCACGGGCAAGATTTTGTGAAGTTCGATAGTGAGAACATATTATTTTATTTTTCTAGCAAAATTTGAACCAAATGTGATGTAATTTACAAATATAAGACCTCTAGAAACATGGTTTTCTCTTAGCTAGAAACATAGTTTTATCTTTAAGTGCCCCCCGCAATGCGAGGGCACCATCTTTAGTGTGTCGCAAGTTCTTGGAATAAAAATTATGTTTGCATAGATATACTTAATTAATTATATGTGGCAGGAATAATAATGTTCTATGGCCATCACAAAATTATGCTAAATAGAATGTCACATGGGCGAGATACATCTTTAATTCATGTGCGCAAGCCGAACTTTTTAAAATATTTAGTTTTGGTTTGTTATTATAGATCATTAACTTTAGGGTTTGTTAAAATTATGCAAGTCAATGAATTTTTATTAAAAAATCGGTACTCATTCTATGCTCATTCCATCAAAACAAATATTCGTGGGCATAGCTTTTTTTCATGGTTTCATCTGTATATTCTCGTATATTTAAGTGGAGAGATACAATTTTACCTTTGAAGATCAGGATCGCTCCTTCACGACATGAAATATTTTGTTCGAGGGAGCTATCTTTGTAGCCCCTACGAGACTTGCTGTGCATAAACAATTCCTCTTGGACCAGTTCTCTCCTGTAGCCGTGGTCCTTGACGACTTATGGCACTTGTACATTAAAGTGTAGCCCCTTCTTACGCTTGATGAAAGATATTGAGCAGTCCCCCCTCCTTTGATAAAGGGACATCTTGAGGTTGAAGTGATTTTCTTATAACAAAACGAATAAAAACATTTGAAAAAAATATCATAAGCCATTTAACCTACCAGACCTTCATTAAATGACCTAGCTACATACTACTTTAACTGTTTAACACAAAGGAAGTGTATTTGTAATGAGGTGGATTAATCTACAGCTATATTGCCAGCCAAGAATATTAAAAGAGTGAGGTCAATTTATATTAGAATATAATAATGTAATTGGCCCAACCTATACTTGGACATTTTGTGCAGCGATGTTTCTCACACATCTCAGTACACATGTCACTTATATATCTGGTTGATGTAGATTCATTCTTCTAGTAATAAATATGAATTCAGTGCACGTGTCACTTATATATCGACATAAATTCATTCTTCTAGTAATAAATACGAATTCATTCTTCTGGTAGTAAATACTATGATGACTAAAAAGATTTAGGAGCTGGTCCTAGTTTAACATGAGCATTGTAATGGGAAAAGGCTTAGACCGAGTGAGTTATATGTTATAACCTGATAAGGAACTATACCAAAGAAGAGACTCCTCTTGAAGAACTCATTGGTGACTAACTATAGGCTATAGCACAAACTTTGTGCCTGAAAGATGAGCAACATCACATAAATGATCTAAATTATGACCACACACTGTAGAGACATATGGTATGACAAAAACAGTGAAAATGTGAAGGTTATGAACTTGTGATAAACTTCAACATGATTATGCATTACCTACTGAAGAGCACCATTGCTGACGTGGAACTAATTACCATATGAATCAATATATGATATTCACTTGTGGGCCTCCTTTTTACTCGTCAGCAAATCTTAACCAAGTAAAGATATCTGTAATAGAATAACAGATCTGATTCTTCACTACTCCATCAAAATGATCATCTCGGTGTGGATCTGGTGCTTCATCTACTAAAAATCTGAAGTCAATATGCATAGCTTGTAGACAAACCATTACATATCTCACAAATTTCTAATAGAATAAATTCACCCGTTGATGTGAAGAGAATGTATCTGACTATGCATATGCAGAAAATCCTAACTGTAGTATTCTACCTCAAACACTAATTGCTTGAATTATGTCGACATGGTAGAGCTTGTCGTAAATCTTATGCAAGCTGACCTGGAGAGAGGTAGAACAGATCCCAAACTTCCTATAGAGACGTATGTATTTGTGCTAAGTGAGGAAGCTTGGCTGGTTTACAGTTATATATTATGCATGTAGTGTCTAATGATAATAAAATGAAATAAAAGCAAGGTTCTCCTTGTCTCACCGTTTGGTTCAACTACTTCAATGTTAATGTCTGTAGAGAAGAAAATGCAGCACATGAAAAGAACGGCATCAACTTGCCTTTATTTTCGTAGAAAAAAGAAAAGCTTGTGTTAACTGAGCATCAACCTGAACGCATAAACATGTTACAAAAAAAATCTTCGAGGCATGCCATTACATGTGACAGTATCCTTGGTCTTACTCACGTAGTTGGACACAATGCTGACTGGCTACATATCCTTCCTCGATCTAGTTTTGCATTGCCGATGCTGACAAGAGATTTTAAGCTGTATATGTTATACAAAAATAGATGGAGCTTTTAAAACATATAACTGTCATGTACAAGTACCTAGCTCCACAATCAAGCATCGAGATGACCGTACTACAGAATGCCAAGAACCTGACTGAAAGCTGCGGTATAAATAGTGTTAATATCCTTGATGAATTAGTTTTACCACTGGATAGAGCAGCGAGCCACAAAGAGCAGATCCGAGACCATATTAGGCATACACAGCTTGTTGGTCGATTAATCCTGCCATGATAAAAAGCTCTCTCCGTTACCAATCGACACATAAGCCGCAGTGCGGAAATATACCAAGAAGATATTCTTGCAGGGAATCCCATTAGATCTGTTTACTGGAGACAAAGCCATCTAAATTTTAGATCGACACACATCTGTAATTTAGATTGAAGATTCTAAGCTCCCTGATCACTAGCCGCTTCACCAAGCAATAGCCTCCGTGGGCAGCATCCGTGTCCTTATATACTACGCGTCTACACACAAGAAACATCAAGGCAAGTCATCCATCACACACGTACAAATACCATCAAGTATATACATATCTCCATCTATGGATCCATGCATCAGGTGAGATTGCAACCTCGTTTATCCTGATGTGCATGACATACTGCAGACTCATAAAAGAGAGCAACACAGAGGTTCCATGAAAGTGCAGCTCTTAGGTGTTTCATTACCTGCCATCGATGAAGCTAAAGATCCTTGCAGGGTTGAACGGCACGGCGGCGGCAGCACCGAGAGCGTCAGCATGAGGAGGAAAAGTTAGGGTAGATGGAATAACAAAATGATGTTTTTTCCTCATCCCACGTCATACATGCAGCTTCATTATTTGGGAGGAAAGTCCAAGGCACCCACGCAGGCCTGTAGTTTTTTTTCGTGTGTGTGGAAAATCCTATGCATGAATGTTATGTTTTTTCTCATAATGGTAATGATGGGTAATTATTAAAGGTATTTGAATGTTGCGTTTTTTCTCATAATGACAATGGTGGGTAATTATTTTCACTTAAAACACATCTAATGGCTGTAAAATTTTAGCGTATTAAATAAATGGCTGGATGTTTCTGATTTTTGTAGAATTTTCTATGGAATTCTCTTTTTTCTGGTGAGCCCGTCAAGGACTTTTTATATATAAATAGATGAACATAGGTAGCGTTTGTGAGAGGAGAAATCCGGGAGCACCAATTCGATCGGAATCCATCGGAGAAGCACCTAATTGATTGAGCCAAAATCAATAGAACTGGACGTTGGACCAGTAGGCTTTGTCCGGCCGCCAATAGGCCGGGATGACATTGTTGGCCACCAGCGTCTTCCCGGAGTCACTGGTGATGCACATGGAGAATGGCCCTTGTAGCGGGCGGTTGGTGTCCATCCGCCAGATGGATCCCCAGGAGCAGCGCATCGGCTCCCAGGACCCCGTGGGGCGACCGTTCTTGGTCTGCATCAGCTCCATCCTCACCACGGTCCCGTCCACGTTGGCATACTCCACGAGCACCGCGAGGTAGTTGGGGTTGGAGCCACGCTGGACATGGAAGGTGACCTTCATGCCTGGGAAGTTGCAGCGCACCCTCCTGAACTGCATGTCGATGATGCCGGCGTGGCGGAGCTTGTCGTTGAGGCCGTTCTTGGCCATGGCCCCGAACGCTGTGCCGCTGAGGTCGAAGTGGTACCTAGCCACGGGGTAGTAGTTCATGTCGGTGATGACCACCGTCCTCGGCTGGCCGGAGCAGGAAGGGTTGTTGGCGGCGACGCATCGAATCTGAACGATGAATACATGCACATGGGAGGTTTGAGTTTGACCAACTAATTTAACTGACGCTGTTGGGTGTTGGATAAATTACTGCAGTACGTACGTACCTCGTAGCAGGAGCCGCAGCCCGCGCCGCCGTCGAACAGAGGCTCGTTACCGCAGGACGTCATGGAGGAGAAGGGCTACTGGTTCACGTTCTTGAAGCCGCAAGCACCGCCTGCAAATCGATTGGTAGATCAGCATTACGTTCGTGATGGATGAAAATGTACGCAGTCATGGGAACATATGGGCGTACCGTTGTCGTTGGGGCCGGCGCCGG
>NW_025227462.1:28808-33312 GCF_018294505.1 Triticum aestivum | reverse complement strand
TGTAGATTCAGAAAATCATTTTGCCAAGTTCAAAACTATCTGCCTTGTATGACTCAAATCAAAGTTGTTCGATATCATGAAATAAGCAACATGCTTTTTGTCAAACCATATTCTAAATTTGCAATTTGCAAACTGGATTTTTGTTTCTCAGGCTCTGTCTTTTCATTTTTCATCAGGACTTAGGGCCATAATTAATAGAAGGTGCAATCTCTATTTTATCAATAATTTCCTTTACCACACCCGCGTCTGTATGGCATGAGTTCTTATGGTTTCAGAGCACTCTGTCTGGGCTTAACTAATTCTGTTGAAAAAACACTTTCTTATTATCCTAAATACATTGGTGGTTACTGAAGTTCAAGAGAAACATTCCTTTTATTGTTTCCGGATGATGTGGCAAAGCCCTTCACGGGGTTCAAGGGAAACATGCAACATATGTGGTGCCTTATGTAAGCTAAGCTGGGCGTAATTATTCTCTAGGTATTCCATTACACTTTCTTAACATGATATTGATACAGCCATGATAGCTCCTCTGTTCCCTTTGTCGGTTTCACATACATTAGTTGCCCACAAGCTTCTTAGCAGCTTAGCTTTGTTTGCAGTTATATATGCTTGTGAGCTGCAGCAACCATCGTGTCCCACAAATTGTTTCTATGCAATGCTAATTCCTTTATCGCTCCATTTTTGGGGTACTCAGCTTTTTATTTCAGACCTACATTCAGTCAGTCATCCATTAGCAGTTTAGTACTGTGAAGCACCTAGATTGTTTGTCGACATCTCATTTACTTACAGAAGATGGAAAATATCCATGTGCCTCCACATACTTTGTCTTGCATAATTTTGTTGGCTTCTATAAATGGTCTCGTGAATAGAACACTGGCGCACCAATGCCTGATTAATTGTATTGGTTTCTGCTCAAGTGCCATAATGCAATCTTCTGTCTTTGATTGTAAACTCCGGTTTGGTGTTTTTAGTTGCATGGTTCAGTGAAACAGGGCTAGGTTTGCCCATACAAAAAAGGAAAAATCAGTGGAGAAGTAGAATGCACATCACAGTAGGAAGCCTGCCGCTGAAGAATATTATACTACATGTATCTTTATCGGCGAGGATATGAATAATCAGCCTTTTCTTCGAATTTGTGGCAGCCAGATACTATCCAGGGACATCTGTATCTGCTGCAGAGTCATGTTCAGGGTTCTGTTGCAAACATTCATATATGGATGAACATCAGAAGCTGACTATATTCTGTTAGGTGTCCCTATTCTTTAGTGGCATAGCTTAAAAGTTATCTGCCTTAACTCAAGAGAAAGTTGTTTGATATCATGAAATAAGTAATATGCCTTTTGTCAAACCATATTTTAAATTTGCAAGCTAGATTTTTTGGTCTGCTGTTTTCTCATGCTTTGGCTTTGAAAACTTAATTGTGACTTAGGGCCACAGTAAGGTGCAATATCAGCCATTTTTTCATATGCTTCAGCTACTCTTCAGAGACAGAGACAGAGCCAGAGGTATTTTATCAATATTTCCTTTACCACACCAGCATATTTATGACATGAGTTCTTATGTTTTCAGAGCATCGGGACTGAGCTTAAATAATTCTGTTGAAAAATCACTTTCTTATCACTTTCTTCTCTTAAAATAGATCAGTGATTACTGGAGTTTAAGAGAAAAGTTCTTTTGTGCCTTCATGGGATTCTTGGGAAACATGCTACATATGTTGCGCCTTCTGTAAGCTAAGCTGGGATATTGAAGCAAATTTATTTTAGGTATTCCTTTATATTTTCTTTATATGATGTTGATCTAGCCATGATGGCTTCTCTGCAGTGTTTGGTTTTCTCAGAACAAAATTCCTTGTCCTAACAAAATAGTAGACGTGTGTGTGAGATTCCTTCATCGCGCTCACAAACATTACTTGCCCAGTAGCTTCTCATCAGCGGTTTAGCTTTATTTGCGGATATATGCTCGCAAGCTGCAACAACCATCATGCCCCGCAAAATTGTTTCTATGCAATGCTAATTTATTTTTGTTCCTCATTTTGAGAGTACTCGTCCGATGGCATTTTTTGTGCATCAACTTTTGAGTTTCTGTTGTGAGAACTAGAGTTTTATTTGTGGATATTGTTGCACACTTAATATCAAAATTGTTTCTATGCAATGCTAATTTATTTTTGTTCCTCATTTTGAGAGTACTCGTCCGATGACATTTTTTGTGCATCAACTTTTGAGTTTCTGTTGTGAGAACTAGAGTTTTATTTGTGGATATTGTTGCACACTTAGTATCCATTCTGTCTCTCATTTGTGATATGAAGAAAAACCTTGGAGAGCTGCACATGAACAGCTGCTGGCCTTATATGGTGTGATATGAAGAAAAACCTTTGAGAGTACTTTGAAAAATGAAGACAGTCAGAAACTGTCAGGCAGTCAGTTAACCACTCCATTGAGGCTAACTTGAATCTCTATGTACATAGAATATGTGGTGCAATGATAAAAACACGAGCAGCGAAGATAATCGTGGCAAAATTTGATAATCATGGCTTTATAGTTTAAATTACGCAGCTCATGAATAAAGGTGCAGGTCGTAAAGGACTTGTATCCGGTAATTGCCTTTGGTCACGCTCCTCGTCTAACATGTCAAGTGCATCCTGACGTGCTTGTTCATTATCAGCTTCAACATAAGCCGCCACACGGGGTGAGTCATGACGGATGTCACTAGGGAGAACCTTCTCTACTCTGTAAACCATGAAGAAAGGCGTGTAACCCGTAGATCTATTGGGGGTAGTATTGATACTCCATAGCACTGAAGGTAACTCCTCCACCCCAACAGCCTGGCATCCTTTGCAAAGGAACCATAAGCCGGGGCTTGATGCCTCTCAAAAAATTTTGATTGGCTCTTTCAGCTTGACCATTGGATTGGGGGTGAGCCACTGACAAGACGTCGAGTCGAATATGCTCACGTTGACAAAACTCTTTCATAGCACCCTTGGAGAGATTAGTGCCATTATCAGTTATAATGCTGTGAGGAAAACCAAAGCGAAAAATCACCTTTTTGATAAATTGAACCGTTGTTGCCGCATCGCACTTACTGACTGGCTCTGCTTCGACCCACTTTGTGAATTTGTCAACTGCCACCAAAAGGTGGGTCTTTTTATCCTTGGACCTTTTAAAAGGCCCAACCATATCAAGCCCCCAAACTGCAAACGGCCAAGTAATTGGAATCATCCTCAATTCTTGAGCCGGCACGTGAGCTCGTCGTGAAAATTTCTAACAACCATCACATTTACTGACCAAATCCTCTGCATCAGCATGAGCTGTCAGCCAGTAAAACCCATGACGAAAAGCCTTAGCCACAAGAGATTTTGAGCCGGCATGATGACCACAATCTCCTTCATGAATCTCGCGAAGAACTTCACGGCCCTCTTCAGGAGAAACGCAATGTTGAAACGCCCCAGTGACACTGCGATGGTGTAACTCTCCGTTAGAAATTGTCATTGACTTAGACCGCTGGGTTATCTGCCTGGCCAAAGTTTCATCCTCAGGTAACTCGCCCCGGATCATATAAGCCAAATGCGGGACTATCCAATCAGGAATAGCGTGAATAGCCGCCACCAGTTGCGCTTCCGGGTCAGGAATAGCCAGATCTTCCTCTGTAGGCAATTTGACAGAAGGGTTATGCAAAATATCCAAGAAAGTGTTAGGTGGCACCGGCTTATGCTGGGACCCTAACCGGCTTAAGGCATCAACCGCCTCATTTTCCTGCGATCAATGTGTTCCACTTGATAACCCTTGAAGTGTCCAGCAATAGCGTCAACCTCGCGGCGATAAGCCACCATGAGTGGGTCCTTAGAGTCCCATGTGCCTGAAACTTGCTGAGCCACCAAGTCTGAGTCGCCGAAACACCTCACCCGGCTTAAGTTCATCTCCTTAGCCATCCGAAGACCATGGAGCAAGGCTTCATGCTCAGCTGCATTATTAGTACAGGGAAACATCAACCTTAAGACATAACAAAACTTGTCACCTTGAGGGGAAGCTAAGACAACTCCAGCCCTCAAGCCCTCCAATTTCCTGGAACCATCAAAGTGAATAGTCCAATATGTGTTATCTGGCTTCTCTTCAGGCATCTGCAGCTCTATCCAGTCATTGATGAAATCCACAAGTGCTTGAGACTTGATGGCCATGCGAGGCATATAGTTCAAACCATGAGTTCCAAGCTCAATGACCCACTTGGCTACTCGACCTGTGGCTTCTTTGTTTTGAATAATATCTCCCAAAGGAGCAGAACTAACCACAGTGATGGGATGACCCAGAAAATATTGTTTAAGCTTTTGACTCGCCATGAACACCCCGTATACGAGCTTCTGCTAGTGTGGATACCTTTGCTTGGACTCAATAAGAACTTCACTGATATAGTAAACCGGGCGTTGAACCGGATATTCCTTGCCTGCTTCCTTCCGTTCCACCACAATGGCTACACTGACAGCCTCGGCATTAGTACCCACATATAATAACAA
>NW_025227462.1:26543-27891 GCF_018294505.1 Triticum aestivum | reverse complement strand
GGCAAGGACTGGCGGCTCAGCTAGCTGTTTTTCAACGCTTCAAACGCGTCATTAGCAGCATCACTCCAGACAAAGTCATCTGTTTTCTTCATCATCTAGTACAGAGGTATGGCCTTCTCACCCAACCAGCTTATGAACCGGCTTAAGGCAGCAATACGACCTGCCAGACTTTGAACATCATTGATACACGCCGGCTTTGCCAAGGAAGTAATGGCTTTGATCTTCTCCGGGTTAGCCTCAATGCCTCTGTTAGAAACCAGGAAACCCAAAAGCTTGTCCGCTGGCACACCAAAAACACACTTGGTCGGGTTAAGCATCATCTTGTAGACCCGGAGATTGTTGAAGGTCTCCTTCAAATCATCTAAAGTTTCCTTCTCTCTGGATTTCACCAAAATATCATCCACATAAGCATGAACATTGCACCCAATCTGATCGTGAAGACAATTCTGCACACATCGCTGGTAAGTTGCCTGGGCACTCTTGAGCCCAAAAGGCATAGGTACATAGTAGAAGGCTCCAAAGGGAGTGATAAAAGTTGTCTTCTCCTGGTCCTTAACTGCCATCTTGATATGACGATAACCAGAGTAAGCATCCAAAAAGCTCAAACACTCACATCCCATCGTAGCATCAATGATTTGATCAATATGAGGGAGAGTAAAAGGATCAGCCGGACATGCCTTGTTTAAATCTGTGTTGTCCACACACATACGCCAAGTACCATTCTTCTTAAGCACCAGCACCGGATTAGCCAACCATTCAGGATGAAAGACTTCAACAATGAACCCAGCCGCCAAGAGTCGGGCCACTTCTTCACCAATGGCTTTACGCCTCTCCTCATCAAAGCGACGAAGGAATTGCTTGACCGGCTTAAACTTTGGATCAATATTAAGAGTGTGCTCAGCGAGTTCCCTCGGTACACCCAGCATGTCAGAAGGTTTCCATGCAAAGATGTCCCGTTCTCATGGATGAACTCGATGAGCGTGCTTTCCTATTTAGGATCCAGGTTAGCACTGATATTGAACTGCTTGGATGAATCGCCAGGAACAAAGTCAACTAGCTTAGTGTCATCAGCTGACTTAAACTCAGTACCGGATCATTCTCTACAGTTGTCTTTTTCAAAGATGTCATATCCGCCGGATCAACATTGTCTTTGTAAAACTTCAACTCCTCTGTTGCACAGATAGACTCAGCATAAGCAGCATCACCTTCTTCACACTCCAGAGCTATCTTCCGACTTCCATGCACTGTGATGGTTCCCTTGTAACCTGACATCTTGAGTTGTAGATAAACATAGCAAGGTCGTGCCATGAACTTGGCATAAGCCGGTCGTCCAAACAGGGCGTGGTAC
>NW_025227462.1:22466-25262 GCF_018294505.1 Triticum aestivum | reverse complement strand
CGTGTTTCAACTGCCGCTCGAGAATCTTCTTCCACCGGGAGAGCCGCCAAACGTGTCGCCACAATGATCATATTATCCAAAGGATTAGAATAATGACCCGATGGTGTCGGCACATGCTGAGGTGGAGTATTATTCGGACGAGGTGGCTCCGTCATGCGCGGTTGAGCCGGCGCTCCAGCCCCAGGCGCCGCAACCCAGTTTATCTCTGGCGGGTTACTGGTCCCCGCTCTAGGCGTGCAAAAGAGGTTTCTCGCCTCGTAAAGCGGAGGTAGACGAGACTTGTGCCTCCTCCTCATGATTTCATTTGAAGCGTTTTGATCCATCGTAAGCCGGAAGGCCTCTGACTGAATCCGTTGTGCTTGAGCATCCAGGGCGGCCCGTTCCACAGCCATCCTAATGTTCTGTGCATTCAACCCCTCCCTGGGTTCTGCTATCTCATCTCGTAGGTTTGCAACTTCCGCGTTGTGCTGAGCTTGATTTGCCGGGTTAACTTCTGTTGTCAACAAAGCTGTTAAATTATCCAGCAATGCAGTCAAAACCTGAGCCGGCGGGTGCACAGGGCCTCTTGCCCCGGCTGCCATCACTGCTATTGACCTGGAAATCATTGTTGCTGCCGTTGAAGAATTCTACCCAGGCTGTGTTTCGGCCATGAAGATTGTGACCCTGTTCGGCGGCTCGCAGGGGTCCGTAATATTGTCGCCATCGGAACAACCCCCAAGCCTGCCATCTTGCAATTGATATAATGAAGTAGTCTCACCCGTGGACGACTCACCGTCAGAATAGATGGTCGTCTCACCGCCAGACATAGATCCTTCATCAAACTCCGCCCCATGGATGAATCCCATGAAGGCACGTTTTATGGCGGGTTGAGCTCGGGCGCGTCTTGCATGCTGAGCCGTCTCGATGATGTTAGTGCAGATGTTCGGCTCAGTGCCCGGCTCGCCAATCTTGCCAATGAAGACGTGAATTCCGCCAAAGGGGACCCGGTACCCGTACTCAATTGAGCCGGCCTCGGGGCCCCAGCCTGCATCGTCGATGTAGAGCTTGCCGCAATGACTCTTGGTCATCCGGCCCACAGCGTATCCCTTGATCCCTTCGAATCTGCCCTTTAAGAACTCGAAACCACGGTGCGTTGGCCCTATGGTGGGCGCCAACTGTCGTGGAATAGTCACGGCAGATGTCCTAGTGCAAGGATTTAGTCGTGGAGCCATCACAACTAGATTAGCTTAAAAAGGGTTAAACAGGACAAAGGACACAAGATTTTATACTGGTTCGGCCCCTTGCGGTGAAGGTAAAGGCCTAATCCAGTTTGAGGTGGTATTGCTTATGTCTTGATTACCAGGGAGCGAATACGCTTGACCTAGCTTTCGATCTCTTGTTTCTTGCCCTGAACCGCCGCCGGGTCGTCCGTTTATATACACAGGTTGACGCCCAGCGGCTTACGGAGTCCCGGCCGGCTCATAGACAATGTGTCCGGCTCTGTGACTAAATATACTTGCCTTACAATATAAGTCATACACATATGGCGGTTTACCCTATGGGCCTTAAGTTGCTCTTGGGCCTTCGCCCCATGAACCGCCATCTTCAATATCCTAGTGGGCTTCATATTGATGAACCGCCATAGGTATAACCCGGCCCCTCCTAGGCGGGTCATACCTAATAGTTATATCCCCAACACAGAGGAATGAAGACATAAACATATTAGATCGACCTCTTCGATAAAAGCAACCAAGACCGGAAAGACTCGTTAGAATTTCATGACCAAATCCCTCCCCCCCCCCTTACTCTCCCTCTTAAATCTCGGGATGAGATTTCTTGTAGTGGAGGAGATTTGTAACACCATAGTAGTTAAGCTACAGTAACCACGCTGTAATGGTGTCATGTCTTCGCAATTATTTTCTAAACCTCAATTTGAGCCAAACCGAATTCAATTCAGACCTAAAATAAAGTCCAAAAAAATATTTCTTCAAACGGTAAAACAAAAATGTTCGTTGGGTTAAAAAATCCACTAACTAATTGTCATAAATAAACAAGCATTATTTGAATTATTAAATTGCCCCTAACATATATGAAACAATGCCCAAAACAACCTATTTAATTAATTTGTATTTAAGAAAAACTCAAATGAATTCATTTAACTCTCCAAATTTTTTTGGCTGTGCCAAATATTGTAGGGAATCGATATGGCCAAGTTCCATTTTTGGCAAAGTCTTTTGATAACTTAAATGAATACAGACCGTGCCAATTTTTTAAAAAAAACAGAAATAAAAAAAGAAACGCAATGAGCATCTGGGGCTCAAGTACTCACGGGAGGCCCAACCCACCAGTGGCGCCATCCCCTTCGTCCTATTCATGGGAGGGGGACCGTGGCAGCCATCCGTCCACCATGGCCACTGGTGCGGACGTGCCGGCCATCCCATGGCCCCCTAGGTGGTTAAGACGGATGCCCTCGACCCCCTACCAACCCTAGCTTCTCTTTTCCCTCTCCTCCTCTCAGATTCGCTCGTGCCCGAGCGCTGCCGCCACCGTCGTTGTCGCCGTGTCGATCTCGTGTCTACTAGCCTCCTGGCGCTGAGAGGCGGTGTCCAGAAGCTTCTCGGGCATCTCTTCATCGACTACGCCCCTGGATTCGAGCCTGGAGGCCACCACGACGAAGCCCACATCGCTTCCTCCTCCACGACCACCATGACACCATCGCCAGATTCCTACTGTTGGCCCTCCCCGACCCATCTCGAGCTCGCCTTTGACTCCGCGGTGAGCTCCTCGATGTTTCCCCTCTGATCTCTCCCTCGATCT
>NW_025227462.1:19471-20472 GCF_018294505.1 Triticum aestivum | reverse complement strand
TGTACTATCAGGCCGTGATCACTCGGGAGGTGATCACGGGTATATATATACATACATACATGCTATACAGATGGTGACTAAAGTTGGGTCGGCTCATAGAATACCCGCAAGTGTTTCAGAGATGGGGGCTGAAGGGGCAGGTGGTACCATCAAGGTAGTGATGGGCCTGGGTTCCCGACAGCCCCTTGATGGTTACTTTGTGGTGGAGGGATAGGGCAGGTTGAGACCACCTAGGCGAGAGGTGGGCCTGGCCCTGGTCGACGTCCGCAGTTACTTCAAAATAACACGCTTAACAAGATCTTGGTATTTGATCTGAGTCTGACCACTAGCCTATGCGCACTAACCAACTACGCGGGAACAGTTATGGGCACTCGACGTTGTGGTATCAGCCGAAGCCTTCTTGACGCCAGCGACTGAGTGGTGTGCGCCGGGTTGGACCACGTAATGCAACTTCCTTTGTACTGGAGGTTGCTAGGTCTGCTCACCGGCCGCCCTTGCAACGTGCAGGTGTGCAATGGGTGATGGGCCCAGACCCTTGCGTGCATAGGATTTAGACCGGCGTGCTGACCTCTCTGTTGTGCCTAGGTAGGGCTGCGACATGTTGATCTTTCGAGGCCGGGCATGACCCAGGAAAGTGTGTCCGGCCAGAGGGATCGAGCGTGTTGGGAAATGTGGTGCACCCCTACAAGGAAGTTTATCTATTCGAATAGCCGTGTCCCTCGGTAAAAGGACGACCCGGAGTTGTACCTTGACCTTATGACAACTAGAACCGGATACTTAATAAAACACACCCAAACAAGTTCTAGAGATGTCCCGATGATAGCTTTCCCACAGGGCGACGAGGGGAGGATCACCGCGTAGGATTATGTTAATGCGATGATACTTCGTGAACTTACCATCTACTCTCTTCTACATGCTGCAAGATGGAGGCTGCCGGAAATGTAGTCTTCGATAGGACTAGCTATCCCCCTCTTATTCTGGCATTCTGCAGTTCATTCCAT
>NW_025227462.1:16333-19118 GCF_018294505.1 Triticum aestivum | reverse complement strand
CCTCTTCTTCTCGGATGCCGCAACTAGACGTTGGAGCCCAGGAGCCAGACGCCACTGTCGACGACGACCCCTACTACACCGATGGTGCCTACTACTACGTTCAGGTCACCGACGACCAGGAGTAGTTTAGGAGGATCCCAGGCAAGAGGTGTGCGCCTCTTTCAATCTGTATCCCCGTTTGTGCTAGCCATCTTATGGAAACTTGTTTAACTTATGTCTGTACTCAGATATTGTTGCTTCCGCTGACTCGTTTATGTTCGAGCACTTGTATTCGAGCCCTCGAGGCCCCTGGCTTGTAATATGATGCGTGTATGACTTATTTTACTTTTAGAGTTGTGTTGTGATATCTTCTCGTGAGTCCCTGATCTTGATCGTACACATTTGCGTGCATGATTAGTGTATGATTGAATCGGGGGCGTCACAGAAGGTCAAAGGGGAGTTGTTTGTATGCCAACTATATATTGATGATATTATCTTTGGTTCTCCTAACGAAGCTCTCAATGAGGAGTTTGCCGCTCTCATGACCTCGAAGTTCAAGATGTCCATGATGGGATGGTTGAAGTTCTTTCTCGGGTTCGAAATCAAACAAATAAGAAAAGGAACTTTCATCAACCAAGCCAAATACACCCAAGATATGCTCAAGATATTCAAGCCAAGTGATGTCAAGCCGGCTGCCACTCCAATGCCCGTCAAATGCCAACTTGACATTGATCCAATGGTAAAGTGGTGGATCAAAAGGTATATTGTTCCATGATTGGCTCATTACTTTACCTTTGTGCATATAGACCAGATATCATGTTAAGTGTGGGAATTTGTGCACAGTTTCAAGCCGCACCTAAGGAAAGCCACTATGTGGCGGTCAAGCGAATCTTTCGATATTTGGCTCATACCCCAAACTTTGGCTTATGGTACCCAAGAGGAGCTAACTTCAACCTTATGGGCTATTCAGACTCGGATTGGGCGGGAGACAAAGTGGATAGGAAGTTAACCTCCGGAGGGTGCCAATTTCTTGGTTGCTCTTTGGTGAGTTGGTCTTCTAAGAACAAAGTTGTGTGTCTCTCTCGTCCACCGAAGCGGAGTATGTGGCCGCCGGTAGTTGTTGTGCTCAACTTCTATGGATGACGCAAACTTTAAAGGATTACAGTGTCATTTGTGACAAAGTTCCTCTTTGGTGTGACAATGAAAGTGCCATCAAGATCTCTCTCAACCCGGTGCAACACTTCAAGACGAAGCATATTGAGATTCGATATCACTTCATCCGGGATCACATTAGGCGAGGGGAGATCGAGCTCAAATATGTCAACGCTCATGATAATCTTCCAGATATTTTCACGAAGCCCTTGGATGAAGCAAGATTTCGCGAGTTAAGGCATGAGCTAAATATCATTGATTTGAGCAATGCGGTTTGAACCTTTGCACACCCCACCACACTCATCATGTTGTCTTGTTTAGATGTAGGCATGGGCATAGGGGGAGTGTTGTTCTCTCAGTGAAATCTCCCTCCCCCATTATGCATAAATTGATCATCTCTTTCACATTCGCCATTGTTGATGGTCCTTGTGCTTCAAAGACGAGTTTTGGTCATGGGCCCAAGGTTAAAATCTTCACGGTGCCATACCAATTGACTCAAACATAGGTGGCATCGGCCACCGCCCTCCTTTGAGAGGGGTGTTGTTTGCGCTTTGAGTTACTCCAAGTTGCTCTTGGTTTATTGGTTTTTCGAACTTGGAGTATCTCTTCCCTTCACTGTCCATTTGAGTCTCCGTCCCAAGCCTATCTTTATGCTTCAACCACCCTAGTCTTGCATAATCCACTCTTATTTCTGGGCTATTCTGTCTCCCTACCGGCGGTACTACGGTTCCATCTAGCTGTATTACCGCTTGAGCGGTACTACTGGGCCTCCTGCCCGGATGTAATACCTGGGTGGTACTACCGCTACCCATAGTGGTACTACCGCTTAGCGGGACGCCGAGGGGGTAAGTATCGAGCAGGGGGAGTTCTAACTCCCCCATACCCTTTGATTCTCCCTTCTCACGTCTCTCTCTCTCTCTCAGGCAACCAAGAACAGCCCCGACCGCCGCTCCGGCTGGCCGATTCTGTGCCGTCTTCAACGATTCCGACTGGTGGAATCATTCCCCACCACCTCCTCTCGCCATGGAACCCGGTATTGCCCTCGTTCGTTGCTCATATAGTTCTCTCCTTTGAATATAGGTTTCTAGGGCAATGCATGGTGGTTTCTCGATTTTTGGCTAAATCGGGGCTTGAGTAGGACGTTGAATGACTGCTAGATAGAAGGATTAAAGATTTAGAGGAGCATTTTTGAATTTGTGACCTCTGGTACTACCGGATCTGGGGGTTCCATGCGTCTGTTCCTAGAGCGGTACTACCGCTCCTGTGCAGCGGTACTACCACTCTGGTGGTACTACCGTCCTAGTTGTCCTAGTTCCGCGGTACTACCGCTCTAGTCCGCAAATTTCAGAATGCTCCCTGAGCCTTCCGTTCTCACTTTTGTTTCTCCCTGGCTTATGCATCGTTTGTATTCATGCTTTCCCTTGCGGTTTTGTGCCTCTCTAGGTGGTAGTAGCTCCAAGGTTCGTCGCAAGAATGTGAATCCCCCATCCAAGCGTGGGTGCACCTATCATGCTAGAGTTGTGTATTCCTAAGATGAAGAAGAGGTTGCCCCCACACGGTTGCTTGCTCGTTGTCAGGCTGCCAGGAACAAGGGCAAATCAAATGTCATGTCAACCGCTGCTTGCAAGAAGAAGAAGGAACCAGTCAAGATGGC
>NW_025227462.1:14188-16323 GCF_018294505.1 Triticum aestivum | reverse complement strand
GCCGAATTGAAGCAAAATGAGTATTCGCAATACCATGAGCAAAACCCTACATCCTTTCTCAGGATCCTTCTCTTGTTGGATCACCATTCTGGGACAAGGACCAATATCTAGTTGATCGGATCAAGGGAAGGAAGAACATGTTTGTGAAGACCAAGTCAACCAACTTGGATCACATGGAGAAGTACTAGGCATACTTTGGAGAAGCTCGTGCCCTCTATGATCAGCTCAACATCGTGACCCTCATGACCTTCAACTATGATTTCGATGCAGAGTTGGTTGCTTAGGTTTTTGCCACCATATGGTATGGCACAAACCCAGAGCACACTTTGATCTGGATGACCAAGGGCAGGCAGTTGCGCGCCACTTGGAGTGCCTTTATGTCGCTTCTAGGATATCCTGACGAGGGGCTGAGGAAGCCTCTTGGCCTTCGTGCTCGCCATGAGGGGGGCTTACTCACAAGGATGAGCTGCTGCCTCATATGATTATCACTAGGACAGCGAAAGGAGTCATGAAGGAGTTGAAGCCATTCTTTGACATTATGGACCGCATCTTCCGGCACACTCTCTTTCCTCGCATTGGCAACTTGGACATGGTGCATGGGTACCTTGTGGATATGCTCCTGTTGTGCCACTCTAAGAAGGGCAGAAATGTGGTTTTGGATGTCTCTCATGTCATGTGGAACGAGCTAGTGAATGCTACCTATGGAGACCATTGCCTAATTTATGCTCCATTCATCTTTAAGTTGATTCAGTCTACCTAGAGCTCCACTTTCCCTGGTGTGCCTCTTGAGACCGGACCCTTGACTCCTCATGACGTACTCAACTTGCGTCAGAAGGAGCCTTGGGCCTCTACTACTTGTCCTGAAGCGCCAGTGTCGTCTGCTTCTGGAGAGGATCAGGGCGATGATGATGGTCTTGCTCCCCGCACAGTGCATTCCTCTGGTCAGTCAGGTTGGGGGGCTAAGCTCAAGCACAAAGTGAAGAAGCTCTTTTGCCTTCAGACCGATGTTCAGCACAAGATGTACTTGGCACATGTGGATGCCAAGAAGGCTCGTCGGGAGAGGAATACTATCATGAGGAAGCTTGAGATCCTAGTTCAGGATGGCTCTAAGGACCGTATCACTCCGAAGGACAAGTGGATTTCTTTGCACTCTCACTGGACGGACTCGGATGAGTCCAATGCTGCTACATCTGCTCCATCTCAGGATCAAGAGATCGAGGAGGAGACCGACGAGTCTGAGGAGGAGTCTGCTGATGGGTCTGCTTATGAGGAGTCTAGCAAGCCCATGGGAGGAAACTAGTGCCATCTGGAGTTGCGTTAGGTCACTCTTTGCCTCTTTTGGTGTCTTGATGCCAAAGGGGAGAGGTTTAGGACCGGGGATTTGTCTTTCTGTATGGTGTTGTTGAGTCACAAGATTGGTTCTTGTTGCTTCTGTGTGTTTTTGCTTGTGAACTCTTTTCCTTCGTTCGCTTTGGTTTTGTGTGAGACTCTATCATATGGTGTAAGACATATGCTATGCTACCCTGGTTATCCTTATTGTGTCCCTTTGTGTGAGATTATGCTTGTCTTATTATTTCTCATGCTTAGTGTCCCTTTTTTTGTTGCTAGAATTGCCTTGTCTATAAAATATAGGGGGGCGGGTTGATCCTAGTGGGTGTGTTGTGCAGTCCAAAGCACATCTATAAAATGCACACATCTAGGGGGGTCCTGTCTATATTTTATAGATTTTGGGTTTGCTTATGCTTATTATATATCTCTATGTGCAAATCCCGTATTGTCATAAATCCACCAAAAAGGGGGAGATTGTAAGGGCATATGTCTCCCTAAGTGGTTTTGGTGATTGATGACAATGCTTTTGTGGACTAATCGTGTATGCATTGAGCAT
The DNA here is from genome assembly GCF_018294505.1 of Triticum aestivum. Lineage (NCBI taxonomy): Eukaryota > Viridiplantae > Streptophyta > Magnoliopsida > Poales > Poaceae > Triticum > Triticum aestivum. Next base: position 14,438 of record NW_025227462.1, on the reverse strand, counting down.
TTCAGATATCTCATGTCTAGGCACTTGATGATTCGATGCCCCTCGAAGCCTATCGAAGATGATAGTTCTCTACGTTTCTTTTCCGTGGATTTGAGTCATAGGGAAGCCGTACTATTAAGAGGGGGTCCGTTTTAGAAAGGTATGGGTGAATCAACACGTACACAACCCCATATGCACCCACAACCTCCTTTCCCTTCTCTGGAGCTTTTCCAATATTTTCTGTGGTGTTATCTGCATCTTGCCAGCGGTA
>NW_025227462.1:10711-12875 GCF_018294505.1 Triticum aestivum | reverse complement strand
GAAAAATGAAAAACTTTGGCAAGATGTACATGCTTGTATTGATCAGTACTTTATATTTACATGGAGACGAATGAATTGGATATTTGGTTCAAATATGATGGATATCTCTAAGCATATTGCCACTAGGAAAAAATCACTCTACTGTTCAGATTCATAACTTTCCATAAACAGGTTTTACTTGATTTAAATTGGAGGTTAAGATAGCTTGATTTTTTTCACTAGGATTAGACTTATGTTTTACTTAGAAAGTCCAACTACCCATCTCTCAAATAAAAGAAAAATGAACCTAATTAGTGTGATGTGAATTTTCTGCTATACTTGTGCACAGAACTGGTTCGCCTGGCCTGTTACTGAGGAAAGAGATGACGTTTTTAAGAGATAGCATTTTTTTTATGTTAAAGAGATGGCGTTTTGGATTAAGAGATGACATTTTTTATTTATTAAGAGATGTCGCTTTAAATTATTAATAGATGGGATTTTTTATTTTAAAGAGATTAAATTTTTATATTAAGAGATGACATTTTTATTTTAAAGAGATGAGATTTTTATATTAAGAAATGGTATTTTTTATTATTACAAGATGTCTTCCTTCAGGTACATGGTATTTTTTATAATACCATGGATATGTATTTTTTTATCCACGACATTTAAAAAAACAGTAAACTCGGCCAGATATACGCGTCCGTTATCTATTATCACATACATACTAGAAGGAAAAATATCCATTTATGTAGCAAGCGGTAAAGAAAAAGATAGTACATTGTATATAGTGAAAAATCCTAAAATGAAATTATTTGCAGAAACAAAACAAAAAAATGCAAGAAAACATATTTCACATAAAATAAAGGAAAATGAAAATATAAATATAAAGCGAACCAGAAAAATGGATGACAGATAAAAAAATGTGGATACGAACCCATTCACACGCAGGCCCATCAAACTCTGGTCCAATCACCAAAAAGACGACAACCCATTCACTCCGACGACGACACGCAGTACCATTTGCAATCCATCGAACACATCTCCGCCGCCGCCGTCCGCCGTCGCCGCCGCTCCTGCGCCATGCTCCGCCTCCGAGAGTGCGTCGTTTCCCATCTCCTCTCTTCACCCTCCAACTCTGCTACCTCCCCACTCCGCCGTCTCCTCTCGGCCACTGCGTCGGCCCCCATTTCCCCAAATCCCTGTGGCTTCGCCGTGGAAGAGTACCTCGTCGCCACCTGCGGCCTCACCCGGGTCCAAGCCCTCAAGGCCTCCAAGAAGCTCGCCCACCTCAAGACCCCCGACAAGCCGAACGCCGTCCTCGCCTTCCTCTCCGGCCTCGGCCTCTCCGGCGCCGACGTCGCCGCCGTCGTCGGCAAAGATCCGCTGTTACTCTGCACCAAAGTGGACCAAACACTGGCCCCTAAGGTCGTCGAGCTCACTGGCCTAGGTCTCTCGCCTCCTGAGATCGCCCGCCTCGTCTCCCTCACCCCGGACCGCTTCCGGCGTAGAGCCATAGTCTCCAGGCTGCACTACTTCCTGCCCCTCTTCGGCTCCTTCCACAGCTTCCTCCGGCTGCTCAAGCGCTCATCCCGCCTTCTGTCGTCGGACCTTGATAAGTTGGTCAAGCCCAATGTTGCCTTCCTGAGGGAGTGCGGGCTAGGTGCTTGTGATATTGCCAAGCTGTGTATCGCTGTGCCGAGGATGCTGACCACCAACCCGGAACGCGTCCGCGCAATGGTGGCATGTGCTGAAAGATTAGGTGTACCTCGTGGCGCTGGGATGTTCAGGCAAGCGCTACGGGCTGTCGCGTTTCTCAACGAGGAGAAGATTGCCGGCAAAGTGGACTACTTGAAGAATACGCTCAGGTGGTCTGATGCCGAAGCGAGCATTGCTGTGTCTAAAGCTCCGCTGCTGCTGTGGAGGTCAAAGGACATGCTGCAGAGCAAGTCAGAGTTCCTGGTGTCTGAGGTGGGGTTGGAACCCACGCTCATTGCTCATCGCCCGATAATGCTCACTTACAGCCTGGAGGGCCGGCTCAGGCCCCGGCACTACGTTCTAAAGTTTGTCAAGGCAAATGGGTTGCTAGATCGCGATCGGAGCTACATCTCTGCAGTCGATTTGACCGAGAATGTTTTTGTGGACAAGTTCGTGCGCCCTCACATTGAAGTTGCGCCGCACCTTG
>NW_025227462.1:9588-10131 GCF_018294505.1 Triticum aestivum | reverse complement strand
TGAAGACTATGCGGCTGCTTGCCGAGGAGAAGTACCCAGTAGGTTCATATTTCATTGAACCAGGATCCTGCTGTTAAAATGTGTAACTCTGTATGGCACAGCAAAGTTTACATTCTGTGCAGTAAACTGGTTAGTCCCCTTCCTGTGTTGTTCGCCAAAACAGACGCTTGTTATCCTCTCTAAAATGGCAGTTCAGTCTTCAATCATTAGATTATGATTTTTTGTATGCTTATTATGCATGTTGGTTTCTGTCACCTTATTCTTAAATCTTAATGATGGATTATCTTTGTTCCCAAGTCCTGTAGGCTGTAGATGGCCTTACTTTCGCTGGGTTTTCTTCTTCCAAATTTGATAATGTAACCTGCTAAAGCATGACCAGTAGATTAGTCTAAACCATTAACATCTGTGATTAATTGTGGAACTAAGCCAGTGAAGATGGCATGAACTGGTCTTGTCAGGGTCTACCATTTAGTGCTTGCATATGTGATATTACAGCTGTTCACAAAACTGCATCTATCTTTTCGCAACAAAAATGTCGATGAA
>NW_025227462.1:3092-9578 GCF_018294505.1 Triticum aestivum | reverse complement strand
TGTAGATTCAGAAAATCATTTTGCCAAGTTCAAAACTATCTGCCTTGTATGACTCAAATCAAAGTTGTTCGATATCATGAAATAAGCAACATGCTTTTTGTCAAACCATATTCTAAATTTGCAATTTGCAAACTGGATTTTTGTTTCTCAGGCTCTGTCTTTTCATTTTTCATCAGGACTTAGGGCCATAATTAATAGAAGGTGCAATCTCTATTTTATCAATAATTTCCTTTACCACACCCGCGTCTGTATGGCATGAGTTCTTATGGTTTCAGAGCACTCTGTCTGGGCTTAACTAATTCTGTTGAAAAAACACTTTCTTATTATCCTAAATACATTGGTGGTTACTGAAGTTCAAGAGAAACATTCCTTTTATTGTTTCCGGATGATGTGGCAAAGCCCTTCACGGGGTTCAAGGGAAACATGCAACATATGTGGTGCCTTATGTAAGCTAAGCTGGGCGTAATTATTCTCTAGGTATTCCATTACACTTTCTTAACATGATATTGATACAGCCATGATAGCTCCTCTGTTCCCTTTGTCGGTTTCACATACATTAGTTGCCCACAAGCTTCTTAGCAGCTTAGCTTTGTTTGCAGTTATATATGCTTGTGAGCTGCAGCAACCATCGTGTCCCACAAATTGTTTCTATGCAATGCTAATTCCTTTATCGCTCCATTTTTGGGGTACTCAGCTTTTTATTTCAGACCTACATTCAGTCAGTCATCCATTAGCAGTTTAGTACTGTGAAGCACCTAGATTGTTTGTCGACATCTCATTTACTTACAGAAGATGGAAAATATCCATGTGCCTCCACATACTTTGTCTTGCATAATTTTGTTGGCTTCTATAAATGGTCTCGTGAATAGAACACTGGCGCACCAATGCCTGATTAATTGTATTGGTTTCTGCTCAAGTGCCATAATGCAATCTTCTGTCTTTGATTGTAAACTCCGGTTTGGTGTTTTTAGTTGCATGGTTCAGTGAAACAGGGCTAGGTTTGCCCATACAAAAAAGGAAAAATCAGTGGAGAAGTAGAATGCACATCACAGTAGGAAGCCTGCCGCTGAAGAATATTATACTACATGTATCTTTATCGGCGAGGATATGAATAATCAGCCTTTTCTTCGAATTTGTGGCAGCCAGATACTATCCAGGGACATCTGTATCTGCTGCAGAGTCATGTTCAGGGTTCTGTTGCAAACATTCATATATGGATGAACATCAGAAGCTGACTATATTCTGTTAGGTGTCCCTATTCTTTAGTGGCATAGCTTAAAAGTTATCTGCCTTAACTCAAGAGAAAGTTGTTTGATATCATGAAATAAGTAATATGCCTTTTGTCAAACCATATTTTAAATTTGCAAGCTAGATTTTTTGGTCTGCTGTTTTCTCATGCTTTGGCTTTGAAAACTTAATTGTGACTTAGGGCCACAGTAAGGTGCAATATCAGCCATTTTTTCATATGCTTCAGCTACTCTTCAGAGACAGAGACAGAGCCAGAGGTATTTTATCAATATTTCCTTTACCACACCAGCATATTTATGACATGAGTTCTTATGTTTTCAGAGCATCGGGACTGAGCTTAAATAATTCTGTTGAAAAATCACTTTCTTATCACTTTCTTCTCTTAAAATAGATCAGTGATTACTGGAGTTTAAGAGAAAAGTTCTTTTGTGCCTTCATGGGATTCTTGGGAAACATGCTACATATGTTGCGCCTTCTGTAAGCTAAGCTGGGATATTGAAGCAAATTTATTTTAGGTATTCCTTTATATTTTCTTTATATGATGTTGATCTAGCCATGATGGCTTCTCTGCAGTGTTTGGTTTTCTCAGAACAAAATTCCTTGTCCTAACAAAATAGTAGACGTGTGTGTGAGATTCCTTCATCGCGCTCACAAACATTACTTGCCCAGTAGCTTCTCATCAGCGGTTTAGCTTTATTTGCGGATATATGCTCGCAAGCTGCAACAACCATCATGCCCCGCAAAATTGTTTCTATGCAATGCTAATTTATTTTTGTTCCTCATTTTGAGAGTACTCGTCCGATGGCATTTTTTGTGCATCAACTTTTGAGTTTCTGTTGTGAGAACTAGAGTTTTATTTGTGGATATTGTTGCACACTTAATATCAAAATTGTTTCTATGCAATGCTAATTTATTTTTGTTCCTCATTTTGAGAGTACTCGTCCGATGACATTTTTTGTGCATCAACTTTTGAGTTTCTGTTGTGAGAACTAGAGTTTTATTTGTGGATATTGTTGCACACTTAGTATCCATTCTGTCTCTCATTTGTGATATGAAGAAAAACCTTGGAGAGCTGCACATGAACAGTTGCTGGCCTTATATGGTGTGATATGAAGAAAAACCTTTGAGAGTACTTTGAAAAATGAAGACAGTCAGAAACTGTCAGGCAGTCAGTTAACCACTCCATTGAGGCTAACTTGAATCTCTATGTACATAGAATATGTGGTGCAATGATAAAAACACGAGCATTGAAGATAATCGTGGCAAAATTTGATAATCATGGCTTTATAGTTTAAATTACGCAGCTCATGAATAAAGGTGCAGGTCGTAAAGGACTTGTATCCGGTAATTGCCTTTGGTCACGCTCCTCGTCTAACATGTCAAGTGCATCCTGACGTGCTTGTTCATTATCAGCTTCAACATAAGCCGCCACACGGGGTGAGTCATGATGGATGTCACTAGGGAGAACCTTCTCTACTCTGTAAACCATGAAAAAAGGCGTGTAACCCGTAGATCTATTGGGGGTAGTATTGATACTCCATAGCACTGAAGGTAACTCCTCCACCCCAACAACCTGGCATCCTTTGCAAAGGAACCATAAGCCGGGGCTTGATGCCTCTCAAAAAATTTTGATTGGCTCTTTCAGCTTGACCATTGGATTGGGGGTGAGCCACTGACAAGACGTCGAGTCGAATATGCTCACGTTGACAAAACTCTTTCATAGCACCCTTGGAGAGATTAGTGCTATTATCAGTTATAATGCTGTGAGGAAAACCAAAGCGAAAAATCACCTTTTTGATAAATTGAACCGTTGTTGCCGCATCACACTTACTGACTGGCTCTGCTTCGACCCACTTTGTGAATTTGTCAACTGCCACCAAAAGGTGGGTCTTTTTATCCTTGGACCTTTTAAAAGGCCCAACCATATCAAGCCCCCAAACTGCAAACGGCCAAGTAATTGGAATCATCCTCAATTCTTGAGCCGGCACGTGAGCTCGTCGTGAAAATTTCTAACAACCATCACATTTACTGACCAAATCCTCTGCATCAGCATGAGCTGTCAGCCAGTAAAACCCATGACGAAAAGCCTTAGCCACAAGAGATTTTGAGTCGGCATGATGACCACAATCTCCTTCATGAATCTCGCGAAGAACTTCACGGCCCTCTTCAGGAGAAACGCAATGTTGAAACGCCCCAGTGACACTGCGATGGTGTAACTCTCCGTTAGAAATTGTCATTGACTTAGACCGCTGGGTTATCTGCCTGGCCAAAGTTTCATCCTCAGGTAACTCGCCCCGGATCATATAAGCCAAATGCGGGACTATCCAATCAGGAATAGCATGAATAGCCGCCACCAGTTGCGCTTCCGGGTCAGGAATAGCCAGATCTTCCTCTGTAGGCAATTTGACAGAAGGGTTATGCAAAATATCCAAGAAAGTGTTAGGTGGCACCGGCTTACGTTGGGACCCTAACCGGCTTAAGGCATCAACCGCCTCATTTTCCTGCGATCAATGTGTTCCACTTGATAACCCTTGAAGTGTCCAGCAATAGCGTCAACCTCGCGGCGATAAGCCACCATGAGTGGGTCCTTAGAGTCCCATGTGCCTAAAACTTGCTGAGCCACCAAGTCTGAGTCGCCGAAACACCTCACCCGGCTTAAGTTCATCTCCTTAGCCATCCGAAGACCATGGAGCAAGGCTTCATGCTCAGCTGCATTATTAGTACAGGGAAACATCAACCTTAAGACATAACAAAACTTGTCACCTTGAGGGGAAGCTAAGACAACTCCAGCCCTCGAGCCCTCCAATTTCCTGGAACCATCAAAGTGAATAGTCCAATATGTGTTATCTGGCTTCTCTTCAGGCATCTGCAGCTCTATCCAGTCATTGATGAAATCCACAAGTGCTTGAGACTTGATGGCCATGCGAGGCATATAGTTCAAACCATGAGTTCCAAGCTCAATGACCCACTTGGCTACTCGACCTGTGGCTTCTTTGTTTTGAATAATATCTCCCAAAGGAGCAGAACTAACCACAGTGATGGGATGACCCAGAAAATATTGTTTAAGCTTTTGACTCGCCATGAACACCCCGTATACGAGCTTCTGCTAGTGTGGATACCTTTGCTTGGACTCAATAAGAACTTCACTGATATAGTAAACCGGGCGTTGAACCGGATATTCCTTGCCTGCTTCCTTCCGTTCCACCACAATGGCTACACTGACAGCCTCGGCATTAGTACCCACATATAATAACAACGACTCCTTATCAATAAGAGTGGCAAGGACTGGCGGCTCAGCTAGCTGTTTTTCAACGCTTCAAACGCGTCATTAGCAGCATCACTCCAGACAAAGTCATCTGTTTTCTTCATCATCTAGTACAGAGGTATGGCCTTCTCACCCAACCAGCTTATGAACCGGCTTAAGGCAGCAATACGACCTGCCAGACTTTGAACATCATTGATACACGCCGGCTTTGCCAAGGAAGTAATGGCTTTGATCTTCTCCGGGTTAGCCTCAATGCCTCTGTTAGAAACCAGGAAACCCAAAAGCTTGTCCGCTGGCACACCAAAAACACACTTGGTCGGGTTAAGCATCATCTTGTAGACCCGGAGATTGTTGAAGGTCTCCTTCAAATCATCTAAAGTTTCCTTCTCTCTGGATTTCACCAAAATATCATCCACATAAGCATGAACATTGCACCCAATCTGATCGTGAAGACAATTCTGCACACATCGCTGGTAAGTTGCCTGGGCACTCTTGAGCCCAAAAGGCATAGGTACATAGTAGAAGGCTCCAAAGGGAGTGATAAAAGTTGTCTTCTCCTGGTCCTTAACTGCCATCTTGATATGACGATAACCAGAGTAAGCATCCAAAAAGCTCAAACACTCACATCCCATCGTAGCATCAATGATTTGATCAATATGAGGGAGAGTAAAAGGATCAGCCGGACATGCCTTGTTTAAATCTGTGTTGTCCACACACATACGCCAAGTACCATTCTTCTTAAGCACCAGCACCGGATTAGCCAACCATTCAGGATGAAAGACTTCAACAATGAACCCAGCCGCCAAGAGTCGGGCCACTTCTTCACCAATGGCTTTACGCCTCTCCTCATCAAAGCGACGAAGGAATTGCTTGACCGGCTTAAACTTTGGATCAATATTAAGAGTGTGCTCAGCGAGTTCCCTCGGTACACCCAGCATGTCAGAAGGTTTCCATGCAAAGATGTCCCGTTCTCATGGATGAACTCGATGAGCGTGCTTTCCTATTTAGGATCCAGGTTAGCACTGATATTGAACTGCTTGGATGAATCGCCAGGAACAAAGTCAACTAGCTTAGTGTCATCAGCTGACTTAAACTCAGTACCGGATCATTCTCTACAGTTGTCTTTTTCAAAGATGTCATATCCGCCGGATCAACATTGTCTTTGTAAAACTTCAACTCCTCTGTTGCACAGATAGACTCAGCATAAGCAGCATCACCTTCTTCACACTCCAGAGCTATCTTCCGACTTCCATGCACTGTGATGGTTCCCTTGTAACCTGACATCTTGAGTTGTAGATAAACATAGCAAGGTCGTGCCATGAACTTGGCATAAGCCGGTCGTCCAAACAGGGCGTGGTACCGGCTTCTAATATTGACCACTTCAAAGGTTAATTTCTCGGCCCTGGAATCATGTTCATCCCCAAAGGCTACTTCCAGCTCAATCTTGCCTATAGGGTACGCCGACTTACCAGGCACCACTCCGTGGAAAACAGTATTGGACGGCTTAAGATTTTTGTTAGTCAATCCCATGCGACGGAAAGTATCATAATAAAGGATGTTAATGCTGCTACCTCCATCCATGAGTACCTTAGTGAATTTGTATCCACCAACTTGAGGCGCTACCACCAAAGCCAAGTGACCCGGATTATCAACCCGTGGCGGGTGATCCTCTCGACTCCACATAATGGGTTGCTCGGACCACCGCAAGTAATGGGGAACTGCCGGTTCAATGGCGTTCACAACCCTTTTATGAAGCTTCTGATCCCGCTTGCATAAACCTGTGGTGAAAACGTGATACTAGCCACTATTCAACTGCTTCAGATGACTTTGATATCCAAACTGCTGCTGCTGTTGACCCCCCTGACCAGATTGTTGATTGTAACCACCCCGATTACCTTGATGGTTCTGGTGACCCTGGAAGCCGGAATTAGAACCGCCACCACTGTAACCCGGGCCATGAGAACCACCACTAC
>NW_025227462.1:0-3082 GCF_018294505.1 Triticum aestivum | reverse complement strand
AGAACCTGAGCCGCCGCCCGGCCCATGGTTGTTCTGGAATAAATTAGAATTTTTGAAAGCCCTCATAATTGAACAATCTTTCCAAAGGTGAGTGGCTGGCCTCTCCTTCGTGCCATACTTTGGGCAGGGCTCATTCAGCAACTGCTCAAGATTGGGACCTGATCCACTGGTCCGAGGAGGCAACCTCCCCTTACGACACTGACTATCATTCTGTGTATTGGTATTAGCCACAAAATCTGAGTTACCATTAGCCTTGCGCTTACCGTTGCCCCCCTGACTCGCTGGGTTATGTTGTGGACCCTTGGTGTTGCCACTCTTCTTTCCCTTTCCCGGTTTTTCATCATCAGACTTGGGGTCCTTGGTACCATCAGAGTCGGCATATTTCATTAGAGCCGCCATCAGCTCCCCCATGTTATTGCAATCACGCTTCATCCACCCTAGCTTCCGCTTAAGAGTCAAAAAACGGTATTTTTTTGCTAGCATTAGGACTGCTGAGCCGGCATTGATGTTGTCCGATGAATGCAGAATAGCCTTGACCCGGCACACCCAATGGGTTGTTGACTCGCCCTCTTCCTGGATGCAAGCATCCAAATCCACAATCGACATGGGCTGTTTACAGGTATCTTTAAAGTTCTGGATAAACCGGGCCTTTAGCTCATTCCATGACCCGATGGAATTGGCAGGCAGCCCTTTTAGCCAAGTACAGGTCGTCCCATCCAGCATCATGGTGAAGTATTTGGCACACGCAGCATCGCTGACTTCCAACAGTTCCATGGCCATCTCGTAACTCTCAATCCACGCCTCAGGGGGTAAGTCGGCTGTATAATTAGGTACCTTGCAAGGTCCTTTGAAATCCTTAGGCGGACGCTCATTCCGTAGAGCCGACACCAAGCATGGTACACCTGTGGTTCTAGAGGTTACACCCGCTCCACCGAAGCCGTCGGATAAACCGAAAGTTTTTGATGAACCGCCCGCTGGGCCACCTGTTCCGCTTCTCAACGTGCCCTGTCCTGATCGACCAAGCATGAGCACCATCACGCGTCAGGTCATGCCCGCGCGGCTGGTTACAGTGCTAGTCATTGCTTGAAATGGCTGGTGAGTCCATGTGTCTGCTATAGCTCCGGCTTGGGCGAGGGGTCGAATGAATCCTATCTTGACTGTAAGAGTACGCCTCCTGCTGCACCAATGTTGTTTGAAGAAGCTCCTTAGCCCTTCGTGTTTCAACTGCCGCTCGAGAATCTTCTTCCACCGGGAGAGCCGCCAAACGTGTCGCCACAATGATCATATTATCCAAAGGATTAGAATAATGACCCGATGGTGTCGGCACATGCTGAGGTGGAGTATTATTCGGACGAGGTGGCTCCGTCATGCGCGGTTGAGCCGGCGCTCCAGCCCCAGGCGCCGCAACCCAGTTTATCTCTGGCGGGTTACTGGTCCCCGCTCTAGGCGTGCAAAAGAGGTTTCTCGCCTCGTAAAGCGGAGGTAGACGAGACTTGTGCCTCCTCCTCATGATTTCATTTGAAGCGTTTTGATCCATCGTAAGCCGGAAGGCCTCTGACTGAATCCGTTGTGCTTGAGCATCCAGGGCGGCCCGTTCCACAGCCATCCTAATGTTCTGTGCATTCAACCCCTCCCTGGGTTCTGCTATCTCATCTCGTAGGTTTGCAACTTCCGCGTTGTGCTGAGCTTGATTTGCCGGGTTAACTTCTGTTGTCAACAAAGCTGTTAAATTATCCAGCAATGCAGTCAAAACCTGAGCCGGCGGGTGCACAGGGCCTCTTGCCCCAGCTGCCATCACTGCTATTGACCTGGAAATCATTGTTGCTGCCGTCGAAGAATTCTACCCAGGCTGTGTTTCGGCCATGAAGATTGTGACCCTGTTCGGCGGCTCGCAGGGGTCCGTAATATTGTCGCCATCGGAACAACCCCCAAGCCCGCCATCTTGCAATTGATATAATGAAGTAGTCTCACCCGTGGACGACTCACCGTCAGAATAGATGGTCGTCTCACCGCCAGACATAGATCCTTCATCAAACTCCGCCCCATGGATGAATCCCATGAAGGCACGTTTTATGGCGGGTTGAGCTCGGGCGCGTCTTGCATGCTGAGCCGTCTCGATGATGTTAGTGCAGATGTTCGGCTCAGTGCCCGGCTCGCCAATCTTGCCAATGAAGACGTGAATTCCGCCAAAGGGGACCCGGTACCCGTACTCAATTGAGCCGGCCTCGGGGCCCCAGCCTGCATCGTCGATGTAGAGCTTGCCGCAATGACTCTTGGTCATCCGGCCCACAGCGTATCCCTTGATCCCTTCGAATCTGCCCTTTAAGAACTCGAAACCACGGTGCGTTGGCCCTATGGTGGGCGCCAACTGTCGTGGAATAGTCACGGCAGATGTCCTAGTGCAAGGATTTAGTCGTGGAGCCATCACAACTAGATTAGCTTAAAAAGGGTTAAACAGGACAAAGGACACAAGAGTTTATACTGGTTCGGCCCCTTGCGGTGAAGGTAAAGGCCTAATCTAGTTTGAGGTGGTATTGCTTATGTCTTGATTACCAGGGAGCGAATACGCTTGACCTAGATTTCGATCTCTTGTTTCTTGCCCTGAACCGCCGCCGGGTCGTCCGTTTATATACACAGGTTGACGCCCAGCGGCTTACGGAGTCCCGGCCGACTCATAGACAATGTGTCCGGCTCTGTGACTAAATATACTTGCCTTACAATATAAGTCATACACATATGGCGGTTTACCCTATGGGCCTTAAGTTGCTCTTGGGCCTTCGCCCCATGAACCGCCATCTTCAATATCCTAGTGGGCTTCATATTGATGAACCGCCATAGGTATAACCCGGCCCCTCCTAGGCGGGTCATACCTAATAGTTATATCCCCAACACAGAGGAATGAAGACATAAACATATTAGATCGACCTCTTCGATAAAAGCAACCAAGACCGGAAAGACTCGTTAGAATTTCATGACCAAATCCCTCCCCCCCCCCTTACTCTCCCTCTTAAATCTCGGGATGAGATTTCTTGTAGTGGAGGAGATTTGTAACACCATAGTAGTTAAGCTACAGTAACCACGC
>NW_025227461.1:0-4386 GCF_018294505.1 Triticum aestivum | reverse complement strand
CCTGGTGCACCGATCAATACATCGAGATTGCACAGCCCATAACTTGTCCTTCTACAAGAACAAGGTCTCTTTTAGGCAAAAAGGCAGTTGGTCCAAACTAAAAGCGTTAATGCTGATTGCTGCAATTCGCTCTCGGTTGTTTTTGCGCTGAAGACAACTTTCTTCCAAGGCCACGCCGTTGTCGGATGAGATTGACATTACTACGAACAACCCACTTGGCTCGCGTCCTCAGCAATCTGTCTGGCATACTTTGAATTTCGCAGGAAGTTGCCCGATGTTGCCAGCCAGGCCCAAAACTTCATAAAGCAGGATCATCCTAGATTGGTCGAACTCATCCCCTATCTGTAGCGCAAAAACAAACATAATGAATAAAATACCATCGGTGTCACATTCATCAATAGTTTTCAAAGAAGAGGTAAGACTATTAGGCATTCTTACCGGAGACAATGTCCGCTGTAGCTTTGTCCCCATCCACTGCCTTGCGTAATGTAGGGCGACGATCCTGCTGGATTCCCTGAAAATTAATTTGCCACACATATATATTGTCAGAAATACCAACTAAAACACGGTACATTAGAAGGTGTTCCAAATTTGTCATGGATACCCGTACCGGCTGCAGACCCAAGGTCCAGTGGTGAGCTTTGGGAACCAATTCTGCCACCCTTTCATCTTGGGCGTCCAGCCATCAAAGTATTCGGCTATGCAAACCATTGGCGCTGCTCGTAGCTCATCCGCTATCTTTATGTGCTCATTGCGGAGTTTGTCTGCTGGCCTGTCTCCGTTGTTTATCATAGGGTCGAGGATCGTTGTTCTCCTCCTCGGGAAATCAAAGATGTATGTGGACTAGGCGTGCGTGTGCTGAACTGGCAGAATCATCTACAACCAAAAAAAACGCGCGCAGGATATATGATTTTGGCAGAAGTGAAGTCATCTTTTTTGTAGCAATTCTCATTTTGAGAAAATGTACACGGGGGCGGCGTGTTATCATAGGGCATCTGTTGACATCGTGGGAGATGTGGTGGCCAACAAAAATGTCCCTTACGTAGTCATGACGAATGAATTCTCCGCCTCGCAACATGTGGCTCTGCAGCGGTGGCCAGAGGCCCATTCGACAAAAATGTTAGACAACGTGCACGGAGGGGGGGTGCCTAGCATCGGCCATGTAAATATCTTTTTTGTTCTTACCACGAATTCCGGCTCGAGATAGTGCCTCCAGGTTGAATCACCGTATTTCCTCGCCCAAGCATTCTCCAGCTGCTGAAATCTTCTCATGAAGACATTCATTAGATCTATCTCTATGAACCCTCCAACGCTAAGTTGCTTCTTTAGTATCGCGCCCGTCAGTTCTATGTAGTTGGGTATGGGCTAACAACCCAGTTGCTGCAGGCACATTAACAGGCAGGTGAGTGCTTTGTTTTAAATCATACTGACGTTCATGCGATGAATTATGAATTAACAACATGCATCAAAAAACGAAACTTACTTGCTTAACACTGCACCGCTCATCTGCGAAAAAACTAGATATAAGTGGGTGGCGTTCCCCGACGCCCTTTCAGACAGACGGTACTGCATCACAAATGGCGATCGTCCAGCAGGTCCGGGGACCACTCTCCTTTTCGGTGGCGGCGCAGATAGCGAATGTTCCCCTACTGGCTTGTTGAGGTTGACACAGTCTGCCTCCACCTCTTCCCTGAAGTCCAAGAGTCCAGTGGCTACAGACCTTGTGCAACTAACCGGGGAAACGTTGTGCACGATCTGCCGTTGTTGAGTTGCCTCTAGACTTGCACTGGATATGTGGAAAGGCGTTGCTGGTGTGACGAGGTTAGCAGACCCTGTTTTCACAAACACATGACAATTTGTTATATTATACTTTGGAAAAAACAGAAGCAAAAAAACCATCGCATGACATTTGCTGTGTATAGCAGTAAGGATTACCTGGAGTACACATTCCAAAGTCACCTGCCCCGAAAAGGTCTCTCCTTGTGATGTCCCTCATGGTAGCAATGCTAACCATGCTGGGACCTTTCGACTTGTTGCAAGGCGGAGTGACGATGCCTAAGTCGAATGACGGCGTCTCCTCAAGAAGTGGGTGTCCATCGGGATAGTTCCACAGGCGGTTGTTGTGATAATTAGGGTCTTGAGTGCAGCAAACCGGGTATGTTGACGCAACATCCGGAGCCCCGACGACGTCGGAGGATGATGTCCCTGGTACAATGTCCATAATTGATTTGTTGTTTGCGGCGGAACTCTCACCGACCTGCTTGCCTGCTCTGCTATACTATGTCTCTGCTTCTCTTATCAAGCTGTCTAGCGCGATGTTTACGTTGGGCGAGTTGCCTTCAACATGACAACCTCCTAGTGCGGCGGCAGAATTAATTGGTTCAAGTGGTGAACTGACCACGTTTGTATTATCTTCTGAATCTGCGATATCCATTATATCTGACTCCTCACACTCTAAACGTACTTTCTTTTGTTTCTTGGCCGTCTTCTTGAAGCGTCGGGGAGAGACCTCCACGACCTCCGGTGATATGTTAGTGGTCCGCTGATGTCTGCCGCTGCCTGGAGGTGTCGTGGCAGAGTCGCGAGCTGCCGGGGGAGCAGTGTCTGTTATAGGGGATGCACCACGGCATCCTGTTGACTTGCCACCATTACCTGCATATTCGGGGAAAATCAAGTCCTTAGCAGACAGCCAACAAAACACATAATCTTCATACATGCCGTACGCGAGACAGAATAATCATTTGTTTCATCACTTACTTGTATCACTCCTCCTTGTGCTCATCTCGATAATTGAGAAGAAGGAGAAGAACTCATCTCTCACTCTCTTTGCCTCCCTTTTGATTGTGTGCTGAGCTGAATTTTCCAGGGTATTTAGTGCATTGAAATGGCGGTGATTTTCCTCTTCCTTCTTCCTTGCAGTCGAAAGAAGGACCTCTTTGCACCTGGATGTAAACTTTGATATTTTGTCCAACACAATATAAGATGCCTGCACGGTATACACATTGTTTAACAGGGGAAAGGTCAGCATTCTGATTCATTTTGGCATTTTCACACTCGCAGCTATGTGTATTCATTTTAGTTGTACTAACCTCCTTTATGTCTACTGAACTGCAGCTCGATGCAAGTGTCCGCCAAGGGGCGGGACCCATTGACGTCCCCGCCGCCCGTTTCCTGTTTATGGGGTTCCTATGCTAACATACCTCTGTTTCCGCCCTTGGCTTTTGATTAACACGGTTCAAGCAAAACAAAAAACGTTCATGAGATCGCTTCATTAGCACAAGGCGTGGGTGTTAGGAACATGCATAGTTAGAACGTTCACCAGCAGCCTGCCGTACACAACAGGGTAATCTCCCTTGCGCGACTTCACATCCTTCTGAATGATTGTTTTCATAAGGGCGTAGTTGTACGCTTTTATCCTAGGCCGTACAGTGTGGTCGATGTTGTTCTCTGCAGCGTCTAGGTTATCAATATAGAAGACCTGAAAAAAAATAACATTTGGTTCGTTAAAACACGTGTCAACTTTCGGTTGAAAAACAAAATGTTTCTTTGGCTACGGAATTATCTTATGATCGTGTTGGAGAGTCACCTGAATAAAAGGCAGGCACCCAGATAGGTTTGACTTCTGACGCCCTCCTAAGAGATCTGCCTTCACCCTTTTAGCCGCAACTAGCAGCTCTTCTCGTGTGTATCTGCACCAGTTGTGCATATTTATGAGGTCAGGTGTGGCCAATGCACCCCAGTAATTGGTGCAGAAGTAGTCGTTCTTCAGTGTTGGAGCAAGGAGGTATGTGCATGCGCATATCACCAGCCCCACTTTGAACTTGTTCTTCTCCTGAGCAGTCATTCGGCAGCCGTATGTCATCTTCACAGCTTCAACAATTGGCAAAATGTTGTGCTCCCCCGGTCCGATACCAAACATGGCTCTGATCTGCGCGAGCACCTCCTCCGAAACATGATGCCCTGGATCCCTAACAGGCGCAGCTCCACACGGTATGCCAAGGACAGTATGAACATCTTCGTCATAGAACTGCACGTCGCGCTTGTGATCTATCGTGATACAACTTGCTTCCTCGTCTACATGACCTAGGATAGACATTAACAAATGCCTATCTGTCCTGGTTATCTTTGGTAGCTCTAGCAGCCCCCCGAAATCCATCTCGACGACATATTGTCTTTTTTCCTCGTCAAAAGATGCTAGCAAATCATGAAGCTTCTTAACACTGCACCTGGAGCTGATTGCAGGTGCTTTCCCATTGCGCTGGTGCTGATCTTCTTCGTCTGATTCTGACTCTGCAACGCCACCTCCAGCAGGAAAACCGATCCCTTCCTCTTCTTCCGGTTCAGAGCATGCATCGTCGAACCATCCCGGTGGTCTCGGCCCGGAAG
>NW_025227460.1:0-9285 GCF_018294505.1 Triticum aestivum | reverse complement strand
GAAATATTTATAGAAATGTTAGCAATTTTTCTGTTTTTTAGTTATATAAATATTAGAATTTTTATAGAAATGTTAGTTATATAATCATGAAATATTAGAATTAGTTTTAGTTAGATGAATTAGATTAATGTCAAATTGTTAGAATTTGCATATATATATATATATATAGAATTTTAGTTATCACAGTCAAATCATTTAAAAAATGTTACTTTTTGCGGGCATATAGTATTTGTTCTCGACGATATGCCCGACCCGCATCCTCGCCGTCGACCCGTTCGCGATGACGTCCTGCTTCAGAGGAACCATGTCCGGGACTGGGCTCCGCCGGGCTGGCACTGGGAGGTGCTACCTAGAGGGGCACACCGCTTGGTGAGGAACCCGACCTCGGGTCCCGTCGTCGACCCTGATCTTCTTTGGTGGCTTTCGCGTGGGCCACATTCGGTGCAGAGGCAGCCGGCCCCGCCGAAGGTGGTGCGTTGCCGTGTCAGGGAGGAAGATGAGCACGTCCATCGCTACATGGCTGCTATGGACGACGTCAGGTTCTCCACTACTTGGCGGGTTCTTTGGGCAGATGACCGGAGATATGATCCTATGATGGTTCCTTCTCTTTGGGTGTGCACCGCCCGCGCCCCAGGAACCGCGAGTGGCGCCCTAGATTCTTCTGCAGTACTTGATCTTTATTAGGTACCTAGCCAGTGATGTATTCGATATATAATATTCGAGACGATGTATTTGAGATTATATATATTAAGACGATGATGTATTCGAGATTATATATATTAAGACGATGTATTCAAGATTCAGTTTTCCTTATTGATTGCATCCATGCATTGTAATTTGAATACTAATTAAATTGTTTTATATTTCTTCTGCATTAGTTAAGTAAAAGCTATGGCGGACAATACCGGCAGAGAGAGAGAAGAGGAATTGTTCGACATCATACGCAGCCCTAACAGGCTAGATGATCTGAATGAAGCAGATGACGGCTCCCAATATCTGAACAATACCGGAGAGGGTGATGAAAAGATATTCGATCTCGACGACCGAGCTGATGAAGTCATGAACTATGATTATGATTATGATGACACAGACAATGCTGATCTTCAAATAACAAAGACTACCGGCGAGGTATATTATATAAGCAGGCATCATGGTGATCATCACATGTTTTTATTGAAGATATATTAACGAATCGATCATTCTTCTTTCAGCCCTCTGGATCGAGCAAATCTGCTTCTACAGACAGCAGGACAAAGCGAGGCCCAGGCAGATTGTTGAAGGATGGTGTAAAGTACAACATCGAATCCATCAAACCTAGTGGTGAACCCCTCACGCCTAAGAACATTGCAAACAAGTGGACTCGTCAGTGCGGAGTTCTTGTGAAGGACAAACTCCCGATCTCCATTCAAGAATGGAAAGAGCCAAAGACTAAACGTCCAGGTGTTACTTGGGTCAACGGCAGAGCCAAAAAAGTCCTTTGGAAATCTCTGATGGAACATTTCACCCTACCAGATCATTTCACTAAAGCAGATGTGGAGAAAGTCAAGGGCACTGCTCTTAAGAAGATGGCAATTGCATTCAACACCCACAAGAAAACTGTATGGGCCAACTACCTCGCTAATGAAAGGAAGACTCCAGAATTCACGGGAACACTGGAGAAGCAAAGAGAGCACTGCGATGATTTCATGACCTTCAAGGATTCATAATTAGCTAAGGAACGGTCAATGAAAAACAAGGCAAATGCCGCAAAAAAGACGCAGTTCCATAGGCTAGGTCCAGGTGGCTACGCGGTGGGATTGCCTAAGTGGGATAAGTCTGAGCAAGAGATGGAGGATGCAGGGGTCACACCAGTTACTAGGAATTGGCCCCCCAGGTGCAGAACTTGGTTCTATGCGCATGGGGGGGCGTTGGACCCGAAGACAGGCGAAGTTTCGCGGAAGGCAAGTCTAAAAGGAGCCGAACAAAAAATAATTGACGGAATAGAAGAAGCTCGAAAGGGGGTGTTCACGCCCAACAGAGAGAACGACGAGCTTACGCGCGCCCTGGGAAATCCTGAACACCCTGGAAGAACACGAGACAAGGGCATTATTCCCTGGTATGAGGGCTTTTCAGAATGGAACAAGGACTACAGGACCCGTGCAAGAAGGAAGATGGAGGAGGAGAAGAAAAGGAAGCTGGAGGAGGAGCAGAGGAAGCAGGACGCAGAACGCCTTCAAGGCCTAGAAGCAAGGCACGCGGACCTGGCACTCAAATTCCAGCAGCAGCAGCAGCAGATCGACTCACTTAGCCAGGAAAGGGGGTCTCAGCAGCGGCAGCAGCAAGAGGATGATCGTCCAGCATTGGATAGCACCGTCCCATCCATGCCGAGAAGCAGCGTTGGTTCTGCCCCGGGCGACACACTGCTGGATACATACCCTGTGGATGACATCATAGAGAACACTAACTGTGACCTACACTCCAAAATGAAGAACATATCCATGAAGGTAGCGGACGGCGTTGCTTTTCCAGTTACCCCCGAAGCAACCTTCCATTGCATCCCGATTCAAGAGGGCTATGCTCGTGTCATGGTTGATGAAGTGGTGGACCCATATTCGGGGCTACAGCTTGACATTCCTGAAGGTGAAGACGAGCGCACACTGGGAGAGGCCATACATCGTATCACTCTATGAAGAAAGGATTGCGTCATCTTTCGAAGTCCACTGACACCGCGTCGTCTGCCGACTCCGCCACCGAGTCAGCAGACTCCCGCTCCTCCAAGTCCACGAACGCATGGGCGACTCCTCCTCGAAGTCCGCCACCTCCTCCAAGTCCCCGAACGCATGAGCCGACTCCTCCGATTTCAAGTCCGACACAGCGTCATGCCACTTCTCCGGTTTCAAGTCCGGCACCGTGTCAGGCCACACCTCCTGCTTCAAGTCCGGCACATCGTCAGGCCACTTCTCCTAGTCCAACTCAGCCACGTCAGCCGTCGCCGCCGTCTCAGCAATCGCAGAAGAGACATGCCATAGCTATGGTGCGTAGCGGTACGAGTCGAGGTAGTTCAGGAAGTACAGGCGGAGACAAGCAATATAAATATGGTCCAAGCCTCGCTCCTCTTCCTCAGAGGCCTTACGACATGACTAAGGAGCAAAACGCAGCCATAGTGCAGGCCCAAGTGGACGCCCATTTTGGACCGAAACCGGCATCGCCGCCAAAGGAGAAAGTGCCTGAGAAAGTAATTGACCACTTCATTCATATGGCTAGAGAACCAGCTCCCAAGCCTGTTGTCTCGGACTATGAGCGCCAAATCAGGAAACTACATCGAGAACGGCTAAAGAAGGAAGCGAGCTCAAGCTCGAGCCAACAAGCAGCGGGCAAAAAATGCGGGAAAACCGTTTCCCAGCTGGGAGAACAGGCAGCGCAATCGATCCCCCCGCTTGTTGTGCCAACAACAACACATGAGAGGAGGCCGCGCGCCCAGTATTATTGTGGGCAAACCGTTAAAGTTCCCCAGCTAGGCGATGTGGTAATAACGGAGGAGCATATAATGCAGGCTGAAATGCTCAAGATCTCTGTTGAACAACTCCTCGAAATTGAGCCCATGTCTCCGCTTAGAGAGGAGGGAATAAAATGGAAATATGCCCGGGGCAAACCTTTGGTCCACCTAGACAAGGTCAAGAACCTCCCAACGAGAATGTATGAATTGCATCAATGGTACATGAACATTACCAAGATTTCCAATCGAGAGTCCCTCATGGTGAATGTCAAGAAGGAGCATTATTACCATGAGAAAGCTCTATGCGTTGAGTATTCAGAACTATATCAGTTATACAATCAAGACGCACTCGACAAATCTCTCGTCAGTTGCTATTGTTTGTAAGTGATTTTTTTCTGTAATTTTTGATCAATCATTACATGTAATTATCCTCATTATATATTCTTTTCTGTGGTATTATATGCAGGATGAAGATGTATGAAATGAAAAAATCTGGACGCTATGGCATTGGGTTCGTTGACCCAAATACCATTAATGAGTACACATGGAATCTTGCAACTTCTAAAGCAGGTGTAGAGGAAAGCATGCTAGAGTTCTTGAAGTGCCTCAATACCAATGAAGATATACTACTTCCTTACAACTTCACGTGAGTAAATACAAATTCTGTTTTTGCTTACTAGCTAGCTAGGTGTTAATAACTAAGTGTATACGGTTTACGATATATAGTTGATTAATTTTATGCACATGCCTGCTTAATTAAGACATGCAAACGTGTGCGCATGCAGTTTTTACTGGATCTTGTTAGTCATTAAAGTTGACAAAGCAACAGTCGAAGTACTCGACTCGCTACTTAAAGAAGATAAAGACTACACCATCATGAAAGGGATAGTCAACAGGTAATTTCAATCATTATTAACTATATCTCGGCCTATTATTAGTTCGTCATTTCCTGATATGAACTTTTTAATAACCCCTTTATTGATTTTCTTTGCCGGCGGGCAGGGCTTGGGGAAAGTTCATCAAGGTGACTTCAGGCAATTGGCCAAAAAAGTTGTTTTGGCATCGACCAAGGGTAAGTAATTAAGTAGTACTAGCTAGCTAGCCATCTCTTTAATTCTTGTTTCAATACCATTAATTAATTATCATGCTTGATTAATCATTATCTGATTCAATTTCATTCTCGTAAAGGCCCTGAAGCAGGCGCCGGGGAATGATCTGTGTGCATTCTACGTTTGCGAGAACATTCGCATGACGGCGTCCGAAAGGAGCAGATCTCAAAGACAGGAATGGATACGTTGTCAGAACTCTATTCACACCATTATCGATATCTTGTAACACAACTAATACACATGCATATTGATCTCCTTCTTAACAGTTCAGAGAGGTGCGGGATAAGCTCCTACCCGAGGAGCGCATACTAGCACTTCAAGAGGAAATAGCCGGATTTTTGCTCAACCAGGTCATAGATCCCAAAGGAGAATACTATTACCCGCTACCGCCCCATGAACCACTTGTCATCGTGCATGCTCCGAAGGCACCAAGGCAACATGTAGGAGAAATTGTATATGTATATACATGTGTATGTCTGAATAGTGAATGGTGTTGGCTGTGAGACATTCGATGATATATATTATATATGCGGTTCTACGTACGAGAAAATCTATTTATATATATGCATAACATGTATAATTTATAGTATCGTGAAATACCAGCAAACAAAAAAGAATTAAATGGAAAATAAAGCCAAATTGAAAACACAAAATTAAAGCAAAAATTAAAAAAAACATCCAAACATTTAGTAAACCGGTACTAAAGACCTACGCTCACACGGGCCTGGCTCGTGCCACGTGTTTGCACTTTAGCGTCGGTTCGTGATGAACCGGTACTAAAGGGGGAACCTTTAGTCCCCACTCTTTAGTGCCAATTGGCAAACCAGCACTAAATGCCGTCATGAACCGGCACTAAAGGCCGGTTTTGCACTAGTGGTCTACAAGACCGGTCTACAAGACCGTGCGTTCAAATGAACATGTGCATGCATCTTTTTACTTGTTTTTCAGAATCTTATGCATGGTTTCAGCTACGTCAACCCAAGTCCTCGCAATCCCTACAGTATATACAAGACCATGACTCATTTCCTGTGAGCAGTTGGCGCATCGGTGTTTGGTTGTCGTCATACGCTGCTCAATATTATATCCCATGTCAATATTCGACATTCCCAAATTTTGTCAGTCCAATCCTGATTCATTGCAAAGCTCTATATTGGAACCTTCACGTCTCCCCTAGGCCGAATAGGGCCGCCTCCTAGCATTGTTGCATGCTCGTGTGTCCCCTTAGACCAAATCATTATGTGAAGGAAGAGTCAGAGGCCGGGGGCGACGTTGCAGGTGCCTCATGGAATTTCTCGATCATGCTTGGCTTTATGTAGGCCAAGTGCTCACCAAGGCTACCACCCCTTGTCGGTGATAGTAGACCACCGAGGTTCATGGAGAAGCTATTGTGGAGGGTAATGATGAATGCAATGCAGTGCAAGAACGGCGTCAACTAGGACGCGACAAAGAGGTAAAACCATACATAATCTTTCATTTTTACTTTCTTGGCTGCTTCCGCTGAGATGGTAGTGTTTTACTAATGTATTTCCCGTTGCAATGCACGGGCAATTTTCCTAGTAATTATAAAAGTTTGTATGTAGTATATACTATATACGTGTCAACAACATGTCATGATTCCATGATAATTTAATCAACCTTGTGCGTGACTCGTTACTTGTTTGTATAATTCCAGCGCCTCCAGGAAAACCTTGGGCTGTGACAAAAACTGCCATCTTTTCTTAGCAGAAGATTGGAACTTGAAGTAAGAGAGGCATTCTTGCAATGTAGATTCTCCTCTCAGCATGGCATTCTCCTGCATGACCTGAACGGCTATGACCGGATCAACTCCAGCAGCAGCGAGCAGCAGGATTCCAATGTGGTCCGCTTCTAACTCACACCTAAATATCAAACACATATATGTAGGGTAACATATCATGAAGATATATATGAACACTTAATGTGATGGAGATGGAGATTTATGATAAGAGGTTAGACAAATATTCTGCATGATTTATGAACAATTAATGTCATGGAGATGAAGCATAAATAACCTTCGCTTGAAGGGCGCAAATACGGGAAACATGAAGGGCAATACGAGGAGGAACAAGATCGGCACTTTTTCAATGATCGAACTTAACCAGTGGATTATCCCTGACGAGTGCCTTGCAATAACGTGCCCAACCTATATGTACAACAAAAACAAGGGCAGCGCCAATTAATGAATGCCTGGTGAAAAACCAGCAAGAACAAGACATGCATACATGATTAGTATATATCTCTAAAGGTTTGACCGTATATCTGCAGACATTCTCCCCTCAACACACATTTTTATGTTTGACCGTATTTATACAATAATACACCAATATTTATGCCATCACATTAGATTCATGATAAAATATATTTTCATCATATACCAATTTTGGCAAAAAGAAAACTCAATCAAACTTTGTGATAGCTTGTAAATAGTGATGGCGTTTTAGAAGGCGATATGGTCTGCAATATGTTTGTATATATCTCTAAAGGTTGCTTAATTTTCATATGTATTTTTTGGAGGAATTTGCACTACCAGTGAAAATACAATAACAGTTAAAATAAGTTTGACTAATTAAGCACTTTAATTTGTAGGAAGTTATATGTGTGGCTACCTCATGCGCGAGCGTGAAGGCGATCTCGGCCTCACTCCTTTGGGGGTGGAGTAATGCAGTGTAGACTACGATTTTTCCGGCACCGGCGAAGGTCTCTGCACCCTTCTTTCCGTCACGCAGGAAGGAGTCTCCATTGATCTCGTCGTCTCTGACGACGATTACCTCCCAGTGGAGCCCATCCATCCACTGCAGCTCATCGGAGCGCGGCTTGGCCTGCTTGGCGACGTGCAGCTGCCTGACGGCGAGGCCATGGTGGGCAGCGCGGACCATGTCGAGGGCGATGCCGCGGACACGGACGGTGTCGGGATGGCGTGGGCCGAGGATCCTGGAGGCGTGCTCTTTCTTGAACTTGGCAAATTCGGCCTCGTCGCGCTCGCGCGCCTCTTCGTGGGAGAACAGCGCCAGATGGGTGCGGCCGCTGAAGGGCGCCCTCTCGCCGTACTTGAGGCGCACAGCGATTGCGGCCACGCCCGTCGCTAGGGCCGTCGCCGCGGCCACCTTCCGCGGGTCGTGGTGCCACGGCGGGGCCTCTGGCGGTGATGGTGGTGGCCGTTTGACGTGGTCGGAGTGGGAGAAGAATCGTCGCTGTACTGCCCCCAGACGGCAATGGAGATTATTGGTGCAGAGTAGGAGGCGGCGGGGGATGTTCCTCGGCATCTTCGTCCTTTTCGATCTCGGTATGCTGCTATGGGTTTAATATACACGTGCCGTGCTAGCTATGGATCATCGGAGATCTATTCTTTCTTTTTTTTAACACTGATAAGCCCTAAATGATCGAGATGCCTAGTTGTTTTTTTACGTGATAGCATTTTTTAACAGACGCAAGCGTTTATACCTACGCGGATACATGCACCCCCACGAATGCACACACGCACACCCTACCCCTATGAGCAAAGACTGAGCCGGAATATGATTTTTAGATTTACGAGGTCGCCGTAGACGTCTCGTCGTTGACGAGAATGTCTCTTCTCACTGAAAGCGCATCGTTGAAAATCCTTAAATAAATTCAGGAATAACGCGAGGACCAGGACTTGAACTCTGGTGAGCTCGGGATAGCAATGTCCCTCTAATCATCCAACCATAAATTGATTCACTTACGTGCTACTATATGACACGTTTTTTTAGAATAGATTATGGCACTATTTTGTTTTTTGCATATATCAATTTCCAGGTATGAAATTGCTAACCGGGCTAGCCACCCGGTAGCATACGACACGTTTTTTTTTGAATTATTTGAATTGCTTACCACATATGTCATGTGGTACCATATGACATGGTTAATTCACGGTACAGGAGACACAAAAAAGAAAAAAGATAGGAGAGTGATCTGCGCCGACACTTTGGAGCGGTCGCACCTTGTCCGTTGGATCTGGCCACCACTAGCCGTCAGACCCCCCTCTCTCGTCCCAAATCTTCCACCAACGCACGCGAGTAGCAGAGGGGAAAATACGGGAGTCGCCCAACGCTTAGCGCCGGTTGTGGAACGCAGTAATTTCAAAAAAATTCCTAGGCATACGCAAGATCTATCATGATGATGCATAGCAACGAGAGGGGAGAGTGTTGTCTACATACCCTCGTAGACCGAAAGCGGAAGCGTTATGACAACGTGGTTCATGTAGTTGTACGTCTTCACGACCCGACTGATCCTAGTATTGAAAGTACGGCACCTCCACGATATGCACACGTTCAGCTCGGTGACGTCCCACGCACTCTCGATCCAGCTGTGTGTCGAGGGAGAGCTTCGTCAGCACGACGGCGTGATG
Source organism: Triticum aestivum (assembly GCF_018294505.1). Classification (NCBI taxonomy): domain Eukaryota; kingdom Viridiplantae; phylum Streptophyta; class Magnoliopsida; order Poales; family Poaceae; genus Triticum; species Triticum aestivum. The sequence continues at coordinate 314 of NW_025227460.1, read as the reverse complement.
ACAGTGACGATGAAGCTACCGGCGTAGGGCATTGTCTAAGCACTATGACGATATGACACTAGTAGAAAAAGGGCCATTTGTCCCGGTTCGTAAGGCCCATTTGTCCCGGTTGGGGAACCGGGACTAAAGGGTCGGTACTAAAGCCCTAAACCTTTAGTCCCGGTTCTTACAACAACCGGGACAGATGGGCCTCCACGTGGCCGCTGCGACGAGCCCAGGCAGGAGGGCCTTTGGTCTCGGTTGGTAGCACCAACCATGACCAAAAGGCATACACGCGTCATTAGCTGGCAGGAGCTGAGATTTTTGTTTTTTTT
>NW_025227459.1:0-16510 GCF_018294505.1 Triticum aestivum | reverse complement strand
AAAAGTATATGAAAGTTGAATAATATTGGCATGGAACAATAAAAAATTATAGATACTACGGAGACGTATCAGCATCCCCAAGCTTAAATCCTGCTCGTCCTCGAGTAGGTAAATGATAAAAAAGATAATTTTTGATGTGGAATGCTACCTAGCATAATCTTGATCATGTGTCTAATCATGGCATGAATATTAAGACACGAGTGATTCAAAGCAATAGTCTATCATTTGACATAAAAACAATAATACTTCGAGCGTACTAATAAAGCAATCGTGTCTTTTCAAAACAACATGGCCAAAGAATGTTATCCCTACAAAATCATATAGTCTGGCTATGCTCCATCTTCATCACATAAAATATTCAAATCATGCACAACCCCGATGACGAGCCAAGCAATTGTTTCATACTTTTGACGTTCTCAAACCTTTTCAACTTTCACGCAATACATGAGCATGAGCCATGGATATAGCACTATAGATGGAATAGAGTATGATGGTGGAGGTTGTGTGGAGAAGACAAAAAGGAGAAAGTCTCACATCGACGCGGCTAATCAACGGGCTATGGAGATGCCCATCAATTGATGTCAATGCGAGGAGTAGGGATTGCCATGCAACAGATGCACTAGAGCTATAAGTGTACGAAAGCTCAAACTGAAACTAAGTGGGTGTGCATCCAACTAGCTTGCTCATGAAGACCTCGGGCATTTGAGGAAGCCCATCATCAGAATATACAGGACAAGTTCTATACTGAAAATTCCCACTAGTATATGAAAGTGAAAGCATAGGAGACTCTCTCTATGAAGAACATGGTGCTACTCTCAAGCACAAGTGTGGTAAAAGGATAGTAACATTGTCCCATCTCTCTTTTTCTCTCATTTTTTTATTTTCTCTTTTTTTATATATTTTTATATATTTTTTGGGCTTCTTTGGCCTCTTTTTTTGATTTGGGCTTCTTTGGCCTCTTTTTTTTTTATTTGGGCTTCTTTGGCCTCTTTTATTTTTCATAAAGTCCGGAGTCTCATCCCGACTTGTGGGGGAATCATAGTCTCCTTCATCCTTTCCTCACTGGGGCAATGCTTTAATAATGATGATCATCACACTTTTATTTACTTACAACTCAATATTACAACTCGATATCTAGAACAAAGATATGACTCTGTATGAATGCCTCCGGCAGTGTACCGGGATGTGCAATGATCTAGCGTAGCAATGCCATCAACATCATGCTGGCTATCTTACGATCATGCAAAGCAATATGACAATGAACGATCAAGTCATGTATATGATGATGATGGAAGTTGCATGGCAATATATCTCGGAATGGCTATGGACATGCCATGATAGGTAGGTATGGTGGCTGTTTTGAGGAAGATATAAGGAGGCTTATGTGTGATAGAGCGTATCGTATCATGGTGTTTGGATGCACCGGCGAAGTTTGCACCAACTCTCGAGGTGAGAAAGGGCAATGCACGGTACCGAAGAGTCTAGCAATGATGGAAGGGTGAGAGTGCGTATAATCCATGCATGGACTCAACATTAGTCATAAAGAATTCATATACTTATTGCAAAAATCTACAAACCATTGAAAACAAGGTACTACACGCATGCTCCTAGGGGGATAGATTGGTAGGAAAAGACCATCGCTCATCCCCGACCGCCACACATAAGGAAGACAATAAATAAATAAAATTGTGCTCCAACTTCAACACAAAGCGGTTCACCATACGTGCATGCTACGGGAATCACAAACCTCAACACAAGTATTTCTACTAATCCACAATAGCCCACTAATATGACTCTAATATCACCATCTTTATATCGCAAAACTATTGCAAGGAATTAAACATATCATATTCAGTGATCTACAAGTTTATGTAGAATTTTATGACTAACCATGTGAATGACCAATTCCTGTCATCTCTCTAAATAGATATATGTGAAGCAAGAGAGTTTAATTTTTCTACGAAAGATATGCACATGCTCTAACAAATATAAGTGAAGCAAAAGAGCATTCTACAAATGGCGGTTTTCTATGTGAAGAGAAACAGGCAATCCAAACTTCAAATGATATAAGTGAAGCACATGAAGCATTCTATAAAGCCATACTCAAAAGATTTAAATAAAGTGCAATGAGAATTCTATAAATAAACCAAGAACTATCTCATACCAGCATAGTGCATAAAAGAAAAGTAAAAACTAAATGCAAAAGACGCTCCAAGACTTGCACATATCGTATGAACGAAACGAATCCGAAAACATACCGATACTTGTTGAAAAAAGAGGGGATGCCTTCCGGGGCATCCCCAAGCTTAGACGCTTGAGTCTTCTTAAATATTTACTTGGGGTGCCTTGGGAATCCCCAAGCTTGAGCTCTTGCCTCTCTTCCTTTTCCTCATATCGAGACCTCCTCGATCAAGCACTTCATCCACGCAAAACTTCAACAGAAAACACGGTAAGATCCGTTAATATAATAAAGCAAATCACTACTCTAAGTAATGTTACAAACCAATTCATATTTTGTTTTTGCATTGTGTCTACTTTAATATAACTTTTCCATGGCTTAATCCACTGATATAAATTGATAGATTCATCAAAACAAGCAAACTATGCATCAAAAACAGAATCTGTCAAAAACAGAACAGTCTGTAGAAATCTGAACATTCACCATACTTCTGGTACCCCAAACATTCTACCAAAATTAGGAAAAATAAAACAATTTATACAGAAAGACAGTGCAAAAGGAATCAGAACCATTTGATGTTTCAGTAAAAAATGTAAAATCATGCACTACAGCCAAAGTTTCTGTCATGCACCGTACAAACCAACAAGCATTGTAAACATCCTAAAGGCAAACCTTGGCACATTATTTTTATAATACAATGGAATTGTACAAGGTCATAATTATTTTTGTTGAAAATTTTCTGTAATGAAGATTCAGAAAGTTTTCGTGAGCATGAACAAAGTTCAAGGCTAGCTCCCACTTTAACAATGCTCGTCTTTCTCACTTTCACTTTCCTTTTGAAAAGTTTTGGGTTCCCCTCTTTATATTTTTTGTTTTTAAACTTTATGAAAGCACTCAACAGAAATAAATGATTCTCTAAAACTTCCGGGTTGTCTCCCTGGCAGTACTTTCTTTAAAGCCATTAAGCTAGGCATACAGTGCTCAAATAATGGATCCACCCGGATCCCAAGGTATATCAAAGCCAATTTTAATTAACAATGATTTGTAATTTAGTAGTGAGCACAAAGTAACATATATCAAGCAATAACGAAGTCTAACTCTCTTCTTATGCATCGGCATGTCATAAAAGAACAATTCATGCACACCAAGTAAAGGCCAATGCATAGTATAAGCAGTTTCTTGCAATTCTATCATATTGGAAACATAGAGAGGTGGAGATATAGTTCCTCTCTCATAATAATTACAAGTAGGAGCAGCAAGAACATGCATATTATATCTATCAAAATCATCATGTGCAACGGTAAAATGCAACCCATCAACATAATCCTTAATAAGCACAAACTTCTCCGGTATAGTGTAGTTTGGAGAATTCAAAAAGATAACAAGACTATCATGTGTGGGTGCAATAGCAACAATTTCATGTTTAACATAAGGAACTATAGCAAGTTCATCTCCATAAGCACAATTCATATTGGTATTTTGGCCACAAGCATAGCAAGCATCATCAAAAAGGGATATTTCAAGAGAATCAACGGGATCATAACAATCATCATAGCAATCATCCTTCGGTAAGCACGAAGGGAAATTAAACAATGTATGAGTTGAAGAGTTACTCTCATTAGAAGGTGGGCACAGGTGATCAATTCGCTCTTCCTCGTTTTGTTCTTCGCTCTCCTCTTCATCTTTTTCATCCAATGAGCTCACAGTTTCATCAATTTCTTCTTCCATAGACTCCTGCAAAATATTACTCTCTTCTTGGACAGCGGAGACTTTCTCAATAAATGCATCAATATTGGAGTTATATTCATAACTCTCATAGCAATATCTAAGTATAGCAAAATTTTCAGGTCTGTAAACTGAATCATCAAAATCTTCAAACGGTTTAAACATAGATTCAATCTCATAAGCACCCATAAAAGCAACAAATTCTTCTATTTGTTCCACATCATAGTAATCATAGATACCATTAGCATAAGAAGCCAATGTTTTATTATCATTGAATTTGCATGAAATGGGAAGGTGTGGAGACTTCATCCTAGAGCAACAAGTAATATCATATCTCAAGCATAGATCCCGAGCATACCAACGCAACATATTAATTTGATCCCATAATAGTTTCCATTTTTGTGTCAAGCGATAATCCCTAAAGTATTCACGTTGATCCAACGTTACTCCCATAACATAATTGAATGGGGTTTTCTCAGGATTATCAAAGTAGTACATAATATCTTTCACATGATGAGCATCGAGGGTTTTAGGAGGTTCCCCATCTCCATGAGTAGCAAGTACACCTAATTTTTTTTGGTATTTCATGTTCCATATCCATAACTAAAGATAGAGAACAACTAAGAACAGCAAATAAAAATTACTTAGTGATAAAGCAAACAAGCACACACAAGAATATTCACCCCACGCTATGACTCCCCGGCAACGGCGCCAGAAAAAGGTCTTGATAATCCACAGGTGTAGGGGATAATTGTAGCCTCTTTCGATAAGTAAGAGTGTCGAACCCAACGAGGAGCTAAAGGTAGAACAAATATTCTCTCAAGTCCTATCTGCCACTGATACGACTCTACGCATGCTTAGTGTTTGCTTTACCTAGAACAAGTATGAAACTAGAAGTACTTTGTAGGTGTTGTTGGATAGGTTTGCAAGATAATAAAAGGCACATAAATAAAAAGTAGGGGCTGTTTAGATAAATAAGAAATAAAGTAAATATAGCGAGTGTGGAAAAGTGGTGGTAGGAGTTGTGAAATTGTCCCTAAGCAATTGACTACTTTACTAGACCGATAGCAAGTTTTATGTGGGAGAGGCCACTGCTAGCATGTCATCCCTGACTTGGAATTCTATGCACTTATGATTGGAACTATTAGCAAGCATCCGCAACTACTAACGTTCATTAAGGTAAAACCCAACTATAGCATTAAGATATATTGGTCCACCTTCAATCCCGTATGCATCAATTTCTATGCTAGGTTGAAGCTTCTGTCACTATTGCCCTCCAATACATAGTCCTATCAACATACAACTAACCCTATGGTGTGATCCACGCGCACGCTCATATGATGGGAACCAAAGGAGAACAACATAACCACAAGCAAATTAAACCAATCATAGCAATTCATCAATCACCGATAGGACAACGAAAATCTACTCAGACATCATAGGATGGCAACACATCATTGGATAATAATATGAAGCATAAAGCACCATGTTCAAGTAGAGGGTACAACGGGTTGCGGGAGAGTGGACCGCTGAATATAGATGGGGGAAGGTGATGGAGATGTTGGTGATGATGATGGAGGTGTTGGTGTAGATCGCGGTGATGATGATGGCCCCGAGCAGCGTTCCGGCGCCACCGGAAGCAAGGGGGAGAGAGCCCCCCTTATTCTTCTTCTTCCTTGACCTTCTCCCTATACTAGATGACCCGTTGCGCCAATGGCGCAAGGGGCAAGAGCAAGAGAAGTATGGTTGAAATGTGTATTTCATCTAAAAATGCATCTTTAGATCACACCATGTTAGATCTTGAGCGGAAGATGGACAGCGAAAGGCAGGGCATGACTTTTCTCATTGTTATGCGTTGTAATCAGCACATTTGGTTTTCTTGTTGGGCAATTGATGCTTTAAATAATGAAAACCAGAGAAAATAGATAACTATAGATAAGAGTAGCATCATGGATATTAATAGATGGATGTACATCACCAGAGGTTATATAGGCAGGGGCATAACCGCAGTGTTGGAAAAGCAACATAGCATCGTTCAAAAGGCAAACGATGGCATTTATAAGACATGGAAGTAGCTTAGTTCGGATCTTAAACAGGGAAATGCATCAACAAATGTTTGGCATGACTCTATGAGCGCCAAAGACCTCATTTGTGAACACGGCAGCAACACAGCAGTAGTTTGTTCAAAAGGGTGCAAAGATAAGGTCTTGAAAACAGCGACGATGAAGCAGTCTTCACTTGTTCTTGTGGACGGCGCCCTTAGCAGTGAGGGTGGAAGTAGCGAGGGTCAAGGCATCAAGCTTCTATATACAAATCAACCTGATGGAAAAGACAGAAAAGTTCACAAGACAAGAGATCCACATGCCATCGCAAGTTAATAAGAGTTAAATTGGTATCATAATAAAGCCTGTTATGTATGTAGTCCATTAGTTACTGATAAAAGGTGTAGACATGAATAAATACATCAGTTGATATAGAAGGCATAAGGCAAGGATAAATCAGTGAAAGGACTATAGGTATCGTAAGGATACTAAACAATATTCTAGAATCACCTGACAGCATTTCTGGGTATCTATATATCATATAAAAGACAACACAATGTAAACCATGGTAAGTGGAAAATAACCAAAAGAAAGGCATGACAAATCTGTGAAAGAAGTATAGGTCATTGGAATAGACGTACCACGCATGCTTATCCCCAAGCATGGATCAGCTACTAATTTTTTTTTGATGAACCGGTCTTTGTAGTAGCAACAGCACCCCTAAGATCAGAATGTTTTCAGCAAAAGGAGTATATGAGAGATATACATTCATATTGTATATGAACAGGGAAAAAACTAACAAGGCGAACTAAGGAAACAGGAATCAAAACTATAATTGCTATAGCATCAGAAGATCCATTGCACGGGGTTTCCTAGCGCTAATTTTTTAATGATCCATGCGTGCATTTCCAGTTTGGATAGGCCGGTAATAGCATCTTTTGCTTCATTGCGGAGAGAGGGCGTACATTTTAAGTCTGGTGGCTGAGCAAGTGTAGTTTCCATGGTCTTAGCAAGTGCAGTGGCAGGAGTACCATCATCAACATCAGTCAGTTTAGATCCCTGTGGCAGCGCCAAGTTAACCATTGGCAACCATGCAAGAGGAAAGCAACAAAAAATTGAAAGAGGAAGCTAGATCCAATAGAAATGCTAACAGTCGTTGAAACAGATGAATCTATGGAAGCTGGTGTAATCACCTGGGCACTGTTCTTCTGCTGCCAAACAAGGATAAGTGCATGGGGCAGACCCCTCTTTTGGAACTCCACGGTGTGGACAACTGGAGAACAGAAAGATAAATGAAAGACAGGATAAGCAAGATGTATGGCTAAGGAAAAGTGGGTTAGAGGAAGAAATGACACCGGGCACAGTACCAGCAACGACAGTCCCGAACACCTGCCCGGTGCTGATTTTCTGCAGGTAATCAAGAAGCTTCATCTGATGCACTCGTACGGTAATATCAGTCATGTCGACTGCTTTTGCCCATGTTCAAGACCCTGAACTATCTCAGGCCTCTCCAGATCACACACGAAGGTCGTGATCATTGTTGAGGAAATCATTAACTGGTAGCTGCTCGGTTAGCTGACGAGTAGGGGATTAATAGGCTAATCGGCAAGTTAATCGGCCATTTAATCAATTACTCAAGCGATTAATCAGTTAACTGGCTACTCGGTGACCCTACGAGTAGGGATTAAGCAGCAAGTTAACTGGTTAATCAGATGAATTCTTGAACAGGGGTCGTGATTATATCAGGCAAGCCATGTGCATGTGAAGCAGTCACTTCATCGTGGAAGTTTTCTCACTTCTATGCCTAATAATCAGATTCTGGGATTATCAAAATGCAGATGTGATTTAATTAGCACGATGCAAGGGCAATCATTTCAGCTGCAACATATGTCTTCATCACTTGTAATTAAATAAGAAACATGAATCATATAGGACACTATATGATCAAATTTGTGATCACAAAAAAAAACACCTTATTTGAACAGTCACGAGAAAGGACACTAACTCTCTAAGCTCATACACCCTCCTTGTTGCAGCATGGAAAGATGAATATCAGAAGATATCCAGGTGATCCACAACACCATAGAGCATGCTGTGATCCATCAAAATGCATCCATTATCTAGCGTTAAAGCAACAGACTGTTAAATACATGTCAATTTGCACCAAATCTAGTATAGTACTCTAGCTACCAATTCATGTCCTCAATGCAGCCGTGAAGCGGAAGTGAGCAGAAAACATTTATCACTAATTAAATGTTTCCCATTTCAAATGACTCTGACGATTATATATTGTGCAAAACACTAACTATCTCTGGCCAACGTATGATGCAGATCTTTCTCATTTCAAATGACTCTGGTAAAAAAATAGCCACTATCTCGCAACTCATTGAAGTAGACGGTCTGGCATTAGATCAAGGTGAACCTCAAGTTGCAAAACATGGGCAATAATAACCTTAAAGTAAGCACATATGCATATGCATATGAACCTAGGCAACAATAGGGGAAGACTACCATGAATATAGAGGACCTCTGGAGAGACCAATGTGTACTCATTACAGAATTAGTTCACGAAAAGTAAGTTGACACCAATGGAATACAATTGTATCACTTCACATACAGGAAGAAGAGCAGAAATGAGTAAGCAAATAAACATCCGCTCAAGGAGACCAGATCCAATTAGCTAAACAGCTGTAGCATAGATAGACCATAGTATTTTCTTTAGTTTCCATTGCCAGCAATGTAAGCGGTAATATAGTTATGAAGAAACAAATTCTGCATTGTAAAAATAGAGCATCTCAAAAAAAAGAATTAATAGGTGACATCAAACCTACAACAAATATATACCAACTATTGCCGGTTGATTTACTCACTAATCAGCAAAATATACTTATATTTGAGATTCTAGATAAAAAAAGCTTGGGAAAAAGCTAACAATACACATGAGAAGATGAACAAAAAGGATAGAAGGAAGGGATACAAGTATACCTTAAATCGAATAGCTTAATTGAGTATCTTGGCCAATCCATTGTACCTCTCATATGTAGTTCTGAGGAAAAGAACGGAGAATAATCATTTGAATCGAGCGCACAACTGTAGACCTGGATGGAAGAGGAATGGTCAAGCATGGTATAGTAGAGTAGGACTGTGAAAGCTAGAAATTTGTCCTTACAACGATGGAGACGTGCTACCAAAACGTAAGTTGGAGGAGATGAGGATCATACTACATACCGGCAGCCTTCCCGGTGTCAGTCTTGATCACAGACACTGGCCTGCTGTAGCCGCCTCTGGTCGCCCGCCAACACCCACGATGGGCCAAGATGGACGACGTGTACCTGAATCCACAAGGAAGACGATCGAGGGCCGTTGCTCACAACGCCGCACTTGTCTTGACCGCCGCCGCCACCTGTCTAGGGAAACTTTTCTTTCCCTGAACTTGGTGAACCTTTAGCTTGTGTGCCTGAGACACTCTGCAAACACCAAATGGTATGAGAACAATCACGATTATTTAATGTAAAGGAAGGTCACTGTATTTACTGATCTGAAAGTGTTGTATATGATAAAATCAAAATAGCTAGAAGCCTAAAAGTGACCCAACAATACTTTCAACAGTTTGCTGTTTGTGCAAGCAGTAGTATGCTTTAACCTCATAAATCGAAACATAACATGTTCAGGGCCAAAAATGTTGACAAAAATAAAGTGGTAGCAAGCCTATTTAAATTCATATGACCGGTGCAGCCTCCTAGATTAATAAATATATAATGGCAGTTTTGGCTGGTACTTAACATGGAGCAGAGACAACCTCATATACTCAACAGACAGCATCAACCTATAAAGAAAATGTGAACCAAATCAAAGTGGCATTGCTCCAAACCATAGAGCATACCTGAAAATCCGCTTCTCCATATCTTTTCTCTCAAATAGAGGCATGCTGAAGCCCTCACATAAGAGGTTGCCAGTGCGTACGTCAAGCCAACAAAAAAGAACAGGAGAGCGCAACCTACAAAAAAAAGAATGCAATTCTTTTACAACAACGAATCATAGAGCAAGCAAATGACAAGGGACCAAAAGAGAAGCAATCAACATGGCTCAGCATGCAAGCGGACGGCGTAATCTGCCACTGCAGCAGCTTGGATTTTCATCGAACGCCTTATAGGTAGATACAAAAACGAATCTACACAAACAGGGATGAGATATTCTGTTGTTAAATTGAAAAAATAAGTGAAAAGGAGAGGGGAGAAGGCAAATCAGTAGGGGGGTGAAGAGGTGTGGGTACCTGCAGAGGCCAGATGCGGCAGAGGATTCATCGGAACTATGTTACATAGAAGCTCAGCTACGGCGGCCACCCGTGCTTCTCCTCTTGACCACGACCACGACGCCGCCCGGACTCCCGCCATGCTCCGCCACAACCAGGCCACTCGTGCTTCAGCTGCGGCGCCCACCCGTGCTCCCTCCTCCAACGCCATCTTTCCACTGCCTGGATCTCGTTTTCCTCCTCCAACGCCATCTTCCCATCTCCACCTCCCAATGGAAAGGGCAAGACAGGAGGCATCGACCGGCGGGTGGCGCCATCAGCAAGAGAGGAAGAGGCGGTGCAGGAAGGAGGAGGCCGTTGCGAGGAGAGGAGGGGAAAAAGGAGACGTCAGGGGAGGAGAGAGGATGTGGTGGCGGCGGCGGCTGGGAATTGGGAGGAGATGGGTGGCCTCTTTTCACCGCGGGGGAATCGCGTCTAGGTTAATCCCTGTCTCGATAGAAACACGCTCACCCAAATGCATCGAAAAAACACCTCGTTTATTGGCCCCACGACCAAACCAGCCCTACCCATCATACAACATCAAACGAAAAGCTCAGGTAGAGAAGGGATTAACGGTGTACCGACCGCCAGCAGACGAAAAAGCACTGTGGTAAAAGAATCGTTCGGTCCACGACGGCATGCGCGCGCGATGGCTTCAGAAGGGCGGGTAGCATAGCGTCCTTTATATGCTCCATGGGAGAAGGGTTTCCCCTCTGGTCCTTGGCACCCATGGCGTGGGAGGGGCAAGAGCCCCTCTGAGATTGGATCTATCTCTCTATCTCTCTCTGTTTCTGCGTTCTCAGATTCTGTCCTTTCACCGTTTCTTTTATATCCGGAGATCCGTAACTCCGGTTGGGTGAATCTTTCGCCCAGTTTTTTCTCATAAAATTAGGTTCTTGCGACAAAAGAAGAGCGTCAACCGCCTTACGGGGTGCCCAGGAGAGTCTAGGGCGCGCCTGCCTCCCTGGGGCGCGCCCCCCTGTCTCGTGGCCCCCTCGGGTACCGTTTCGCGTTGATTCTTCCTCCCAAAAATCACAAATATTCCAAAATAATTCTCCGTCCGTTTGTATCCCGTTTGGACTCCGTTTGATATTGGGTTTCTGCGAAACATAAAACATGCAACAAACAGGAACTGCCACTGGGCACTGTATCAATATGTTAGTCCCAAAAAATAGTATAAAAAGTTACCAAAAGTGTATGAAAGTTGAATAATATTGGCATGGAACAATCAAAAATTCTGAAAAGAAATCAGAATGACAAAAATTTAAAATTTCAAACATTTTTAAATAGGAACGCAATTTTAGAATTCATAACATGAACTACCGAATATACTTAGCAACGTGAACAATTTTCCATATTTTGAACATTTTTTGAATCCATACATTTTTGGACAAAGCAAGAATAAGAAATTTGGAAAGAACATTTCCTGAAATTCGCATACATTTCTTAAATACATGAACATTCTTATAAAAATATGAATGTTTTTACGTTGTGAACAATTTTTTTAAATGGGAAGATGTGTTAAACATGCAAAAGAATTTCAAAAAATGTGTTTATTTAATGCAAACATTTTTTGAAATTTTAAACCTATATTTAAATCAAGAATAGTTTTCGAATTTGGAACGTTTTTTAAATGCATTTATTTAAATCTTGATTTTATTTGAAAAATACGAACATTTTAGTAAAAATGGGAATATTTTTAAAAATTTGAACATATTTTGGCACGACAAAAAATAGAAACATTTTTGTAATTCGTAAATTTTTACAAAATTGTGAATAAAAATTGAAACTGTAAACATTTTGTGAAAATTGCGGAATTTCAGGAAACAATTAAAATTATACTTGAAATTGTAAAAAAATAAAAGAAACAGGAAATAAAAATAGAAAGAAACATAAAAGAAAATTTGAAACAAAACGGAATCGAAAATGGGACGCCGTGTCTTGGTCGCCTTGTGCGTAGCTAAAACTATATGCCGCGTTGAGCGGAAAATAGGATTTTCTTTATTGCTCTGTGGGCAGGAAAAAATTGCTGACTTTACCAATTTTGGAATTCATAACATGAACTACCGAATATACTTGGCAACGTGAACAATTTTCCGAATTTTGAACATTTTTTGAAAATTCCATACATTTCTAGACAAAGCAAGAATAAAAAAAATTGAAAAGAACATTTCCTGAAATTCGCATACATTTTTTGAATGTTTTTACGTTGTGAACAATTTTTTTAAATGGGAAGATGTGTTAAACATGCAAAAGAGTTTTAGAAAATGTGTTTCTTTAATGCAAATAGTTTTTTCATATTTTAAACCTATATGTAAATCAAGAATATTTTTCGAACTTGGAACATTTTTTAATGCATTTATATAAATATTTAATTTATATGCAAATACAAATATTTTACTAAAAATGGGAATATTTTTAAAATTTTGAACATATTTTGGCACGACTAAAATATTTTTTTAAATGGGAACACATTTTTGTAATTCAAAACTTTTTATGAAATTGTGAATAAAAATGGAAACTGCAAACACTTTTTGAAAATTGTGGAATTTCAGAAAACAATTAAAAATATACTTGCAATGGGAAAAATAAAAGAAACAGGAAATAAAAAGAGAAAGAAACAGAAAAAGGAAATTTGAAATAAAACACAAACGAAAATGGGCCGCCGTGTCTTGGTCGCCCTGTGCGTTGCTAAAACTATATGCCGCGTAGAGCGGAAAATAGGATTTTTTTTGCTGCATGGGCAGGAAAAAAGGGCTAACTTTACTGGGCCATAGGGCGCGCAGCCCACGTACGAAGTTCTCCATAAATCGTTTTTCCTTTGGTAACAGACGGAGTACACTGTCTCAAAAAAAAACAGACGGAGAACAAAAGTTTAGTACCACCTCGAATAGAAACAAAATTTATTTTAGTGGTGAATGGATGAAAAAATTGAAGAAACGCACCTTGCTTTATTAGTAATAATATATATATGTATATAGTAGGTATTTAAATCTTGAATATATTTTAAAAATACGAACATTTTACTAAAAATGAGAATACTTTTAAAATTTTGAACATATTTTGGCACAACAAAAAGTATAAAAGTTTAGTACCACCTCGAATAGCAAAAAATATTTTAGTGGTGAACGGATAAAAAAATTAGAGAAACACACCTTCCTTCATTAGTAGGTATAGATATAGATTACATGAGGAATCGCATTCGACATAATTATCCATCACCTATCCAATATCTACGAGCTTTTCACATATTGTTCTTTGCTTAATTACTTTGATGTTGCCACTATTACAATTACTACAAAACTGCTACTATTACTTTTGCTACTGTTACCGTTACTTCCATACTACTTTGCTACTAAATACTTTGCTGCAGATACTAAGTTATCTAGGTGTGTTTGAATTAACAACTCAACTGCTAATACTTGAGAATATTCTTTTCCTCCCCTAGGGTCAAATCAATAAATTTGGGTTGAAAACTCTACCCTCGAAAACTGTTGCGATCCCCTATACTTGCGGGTTATCAAGACTATTTTCTTGCGTTGTTGCCGGGGAGCATAGCTCTATTCTTTGAGTCACTTGGGATTTATATCTGCTAATCACTATGAAGAACTTGAAAGACGAAAGAACTAAGATTTATCCCTCAACTACGAGGGGAGGTAAGAAACTGCCATCTAGCTCTGGACTTGATTCTCCTTCTGTTATGAATAAACTTGCGACACCTAAACCTGCTTCTGCTATTAATTCTGATATGTCGCATGTTATTGATGATGCCACTTCTGCTATGCATGATACTTATGATGAAACTACTTCTATGCTTGATACTACTGTGCTATTAGGTGAATTTCTTGATAAACAACTTGCTAGGGCTAGGGAGAATGAAATTATTGAAACTGATAATATTGATGATAGTGATGATGAAGGTTGTCCCCCTAAATATGAATTGCCTATTGTTCCTGAGGGTTATGTTATGGATGAAGAAACTGCTAGAGATTTTCTTGCTCGCAATGATAGATCAGATCTTAAGAAATTATTAGCTAAGCTGAAACAAAAGTCTCTGAATGCTAGAATGAAACATGACCCTGCTTTTGCTACTTCACCTATCTTTGATACTCATAAGGATTATGATTTCTCTGTTGATCCTGAGATAATTACTTTGGTTGAATCTGATCCTTTTTATGGCAATCCATCTGAAACTGTAGTGGCACATCTTACTAAGTTAAATGATATAGCCACCATGTTTACTAATGATGAGAAATCTCGCTATTATTATATTCTTAAAATATTTCCTTTCTCATTAAATGGTGATGCTAAGACGTGGTTTAATTCTCTTGATCCTGGTTGTGTGCGTAGTCCCCAGGATATGATTTATTATTTCTCCGCTAAATATTTCGCAGCTCATAAGAAACAAGCTGCTTTAAGGGAGATATATAATTTTGTGCAAACTGAAGAAGAGAGTCTCCCACAAGCTTGGAGGAGGCTTCTCTGATTACTTAATGCTTTGCCTGATCATCCTTTTAAGAAAAATGAAATACTTGATATCTTTTATAATGGACCAACCGATGCTTCCAAGGACCACCAGGATAGTTGTGCTGGTTGTGTTTTCAGGAAAAGGACAGTTGACCAAGCTGAATTGCTATTGAATAATATGTTAGAAAATGAAAATAATTGGACACTTTCTAAACCGACTCCTAAGCCGACTCCGAAGAAAAGAGGTGTTCTATTTCTCAGTCCTGAAGATATGCAAGAGGCAAAGAAATCTATGAAAGAGAAAGGTATTAAAGTTGAAGATGTTAAAAATTTACCTCCTGTCGAAGAAATACATGGCCTCAATATACCACCTAAAGAAATACAAGGTCTTGATAACCCGACATAGGTAGTAAAGGTAAACTCTCTTTATAGATATGATAAACTTGAAATCCCGTCTACTAAGTTTGCTAGCCAATGCTTAGATGAATTCTTTGATTTTATGGCTCAACAAGAAAATTTCAATGCTTATGTTAGTAGACAATTGAAAAGTAATTTTTATATGATTGGACGCTTGAATGATTATATGTCTAGAGTTAAGGGTGAACTTAAACTCACCAGTAAACATGCTTCGATGGTCACCACTCAAGTAGAACAAGTACTTAAAGCTCCGAGTGATTTGCTTGATGAACTAACTAATAAACATGATTTTGCTGTTAGAGTGGCTACTAGAACTGGTAAAATGACTCAGGAACCTTTGTATCATGAAGGCCACCCTAAGAGAATTGAGCAAGATTCTCAGAGAAATAATTTAGATGCTCCTAGTCCTTCTAAAAAGAAGAAAAAGAAAAATGATATGACTTTGCATGCTTCTAGTGAACCTATTGTAGAAACACATGAGAATCCTAATGATATTTCTATCTCTGATGCTGAAACACAATCTGGTGATGAACATGAACCTAGTGATAATGCTAATAATGTTGTTCATGTAGGTGCTCAACCTAGAAATAACAATGATATAGAAATTGAATCTGCTGTTGATCTTGATAACCCACAATCAAAGAATCAACTATATGATAAGAGAGACTTCGTTGCTAGGAAGCATGGTAGAGAAAGAGAACCATGGGTTCAGAAGCCCATGTCGTTCCCTCCTAAACCATCCAAGAAAAAGGATGATGAGGACTTTGAGCGCTTTGCTGAAATGATTAGGCCTATCATTTTGCGTATGCCACTACTAGGGAAAACCTTATACACAGAATCTTAGCAGCAGCGCGGCTCAAAAAGAGGCGCTACTGCTAATTATCAGCAGTGCGTGCTTTCAAAACTCGCTACTGAAACGGAGTTAGCAGTAGCGCGCTTGGAGCAACCCGCGCTGCTACAAATATCGACCGACAGTGTCCGCCAACCTACATTCAGCAGCAGCGCGTTGTCTCGACCCGCGCTACTGCTAAAGCGTTAGTAGCAGCATGCTTTTTCTGATATCGCTGCTGCTAATTTTCAAATTGGGCACACTGTTGGTCCCCGTTAGCAGTAGCGCTTGTGTGGTAAGCACGCTGCTGCTAATTTATTGTCGGCAGCGCATTTTACGACACGCGCTACTGCTAAGCTGCACTAGCACACCACCATTCCCCACCCGCCCTCCCCTCCCCCATCTCCTCTCTTCCCTTTCCCCTACCCCCCACATCCTCCCTCTCTCACTCTTCTTCTTCCTCAATACTTCTCCCCCATTACTCTCCCTCTCCTACCTACCTTTCTCTCTCTTCGTTACTCCTAGCTAACTACACCACCTCCATTAATGCATCTCCTTTC
>NW_025227458.1:24563-25779 GCF_018294505.1 Triticum aestivum | reverse complement strand
CGAAATACGCCAACCCAACATCGACCATTGGAGACACCTGTAGTACTCCTTTATAATCACCCAGTTACGTTGTGACGTTTGGTAGTACCCAAAGTGTTCCTCCGGTAAACGGGAGTTGCATAATCTCATAGTCATAGGAACATGTATAAGTCATGAAGAAAGCAATAGCAACATACTAAACGATCGGGTGCTAAGCTAATGGAATGGGTCATGTCAATCAGATCATTCTACTAATGATGTGACCTCGTTAATCAAATAACAACTCATTGTTTATGGTTAGGAAACATAACCATCTTTGATTAACGAGCTAGTCAAGTAGAGGCATACTAGTGACACTCTGTTTGTCTATGTATTCACACATGTATTATGTTTCCGGTTAATACAATTCTAGCATGAATAATAAACATTTATCATGATATAAGGAAATAAATAATAACTTTATTATTGCCTCTAGGGCATATTTCCTTCAGTGGGCGCATGGGCGCGCGGGTGCAGGAGGCTACGGGGCGCCCGTTAGCGGGCCGAGCCCCTGACCCAACACAGCAGGGCACCGGCCAGGGGAGTCGTCGGCCGCGGCGGCCGGAGCGGCCGGAGCTGGGGCGTCGATGGAGAGGGGTTGGCCGCTGCGCGGGCCAGCAGCGCGGTTGGGGGGCGGCGGAGCCGTGGCAGCACGACAAGAGGAGGGCTGGGGCTTGCCGAGGCCGTGGGTGGTGCGGCCGGACCAGGACGACCCGAGCAGGGGCTCATCGATGCAGGCAAGAGCGCCACGGGTGCGGTGGTCACCGCGAGTCCATGGCCGGAACGGGGCGTGTGTGCGAACGGGGGCGGGCGCGAGCGCGCCCGTTGACACACCGGGCTGGGTCGGAGCTAGGCGCGTGCCGGGGCGCCGTTCAGGCACAGCGCGGGGAGGAGGAGGAGAGGTGCTCACGGGGAGGGGCGCGTAGGGGCTAGGCAGTGGGGGATGAGGAAGAGGGCGGGGACGACGGCGTCGAGGAGGCAGTCCGGCGACGCGGTCCTCGTGCGGCGGGGGCGAGGTAGCTCCGGGCGGGGTCCCGCGTCAGCGTGGTCGTGGACGGGTGGCGAGGGAGGCCGGATCCGCGGCAGGGCCCCCGGGATCCGTCCCCTCTCCGGCAAGGAGGCGGCTTGGCGATGGCGGAGCGGTGGTGGCGACGGGCGCCAGGGGTGGCGGGGTCTAGCAAGAGGGGGGCGTTGCGTC